>NW_027363102.1:1800000-2020280 GCF_046119375.1 Phyllobates terribilis | reverse complement strand
ATCCTCTATATACTACTCCACACAGGGAGAGCTGACGACATCCTCTATATACTACACCACACAGAGAGCTGACAGATCATCTATATACTACACCACACAGGAGAGCTGACACATCCTCTATATACTACACCACACAGGAGAGCTGACAGATCCTCTATATACTACACCACACAGGAGAGCTGACAGATACTCTATATACTACACCACCCAGGAGAGCTGACAGATCCTCTATATACTACACCACACAGGAGAGCTGACAGATCCTCTATATACTACACCACACAGGAGAGCTGACAGATCCTCTATATACTACACCACACAGGAGAGCTGACAGATCCTCTATATACTACACCACACAGGAGAGCTGACAGATCCTCTATATACTACACCACACAGGAGAGCTGACACATCCTCTATATACTACACCACACAGGAGAGCTGACAGATCCTCTATATACTACACCACACAGGAGAGCTGACAGATCCTCTATATACTACACCACACAGGAGAGCTGACAGATCCTCTATATACTACACCACACAGGAGAGCTGACACATCCTCTATATACTACACCACACAGGAGAGCTGACAGATCATCTATATACTACACCACACAGGAGAGCTGACAGCATCCTCTATATACTACACCACACAGGAGAGCTGACAGATCCTCTATATACTACACCACACAGGAGAGCTGACACATCCTCTATATACTACACCACACAGGAGAGCTGACAGATCCTCTATATACTACACCACACAGGAGAGCTGACAGATCCTCTATATACTACACCACACAGGAGAGCTGACAGATCCTCTATATACTACACCACACAGGAGAGCTGACAGATCCTCTATATACTACACCACACAGGAGAGCTGACACATCCTCTATATACTACACCACACAGGAGAGCTGACAGATCCTCTATATACTACACCACACAGGAGAGCTGACACATCCTCTATATACTACACCACACAGGAGAGCTGACAGATCCTCTATATACTACACCACACGGGAGAGCTGACAGATCCTCTATATACTACACCACACAGGAGAGCCGTCAGATCCTCTATATACTACACCACACAGGAGAGCTGACAGATCCTCTATATACTACACCACACGGGAGAGCTGACAGATCCTCTATATACTACACCACACAGGAGAGCTGACAGATCCTCTATATACTACACCACACAGGAGAGCTGACAGATACTCTATATACTACACCATACAGGAGAGCTGACAGATCCTCTATATACTACACCACACAGGAGAGCTGACACATCCTCTATATACTACACCACACAGGAGAGCTGACACATCCTCTATATACTACACAATACAGGAGAGCTGACACATCCTCTATATACTACACCACACAGGAGAGCTGACAGATCGTCTATATACTACACCACACAGGAGAGCTGACACATCCTCTATATACTACACAATACAGGAGAGCTGACAGATCCTCTATATACTACACCACACAGGAGAGCTGACAGATCCTCTATATACTACACCACACAGGAGATCCGACAGATCCTCTATATACTATAGCACACAGGAGGGCTGACAGATCCTCTATATACTATACCACACAGTAGATCCGACAGATCCTTATATACTACAGCACACAGGAGAGCTGACAGATGCTCTATATACTACACCACACAGGAGAGCTGACAGATCCACTATATACTACACCACACAGGAGAGCTGACACATCCTCTATATACTACACCACACAGGAGAGCTGACAGATCCTCTATATACTACACCACACAGGAGAGCTGACACATCCTCTATATACTATACCACACAGGAGAGCCGACAGATCCTCTATATACTACACCACACAGGAGAGCTGACACATCCTCTATATACTACACAATACAGGAGAGCTGACAGATCCACTATATACT
Source organism: Phyllobates terribilis (assembly GCF_046119375.1). Taxonomy (NCBI): domain Eukaryota; kingdom Metazoa; phylum Chordata; class Amphibia; order Anura; family Dendrobatidae; genus Phyllobates; species Phyllobates terribilis. Next base: position 2,018,341 of record NW_027363102.1, on the reverse strand, counting down.
ACACCACACAGGAGAGCTGACAGATCCTCTATGTACTACACCACACAGGAGAGCTGACAGATCCTCTATATACTACACCACACAGGAGAGCTGACAGATCCTCTATATACTACACCACACAGGACACATCCTCTATACACTACACCACACAGGAGAGCTGACCGATCCTCTATATACTACACCACACAGAAGAGCTGACAGATCCTCTATATACTACACCACACAGGAGAGCTGACAGATCCTCTATATACTACACCACACAGGAGAGCTGACAGGTCCTCTATATACTACACCACACAGGAGAGCTGACAGATCCTCTATATACTACACCACACAGGACAGATCCTCTATATACTACACCACACAGGACACATCCTCTATACACTACACCACACAGGAGAGCTGACAGATCCTCTATATACTACACTACACAGGAGAGCTGACAGATCCTCTATATACTACACCACACAGGAGAGCTGACAGATCCTCTATATACTACACCACACAGGAGAGCCGACAGATCGTCTATATACTACACCACACAGGAGAGCAGACAGATCCTCTATGTACTACACCACACAGGAGAGCTGACAGATCCTCTATATACTACACCACACAGGAGAGCTGACAGATCCTCTATATACTACACCACACAGGAAAGCTGACAGATCCACTATATACTACACCACACAGGAGAGCTGACAGATCCTCTATATACTACACAACACAGGAGAGCTGACAGATCCACTATATACTACACAACACAGGAGAGCTGACAGATCCACTATATACTACACCACACAGGAGAGCCGAGAGATCCTCTACATACTACACCATACAGGAGAGCTGACAGATCCTCTATATACTACACAACACAGGAGAGCTGACAGATCGACTATATACTACACCACACAGGAGAGCTGACAGATCCTCTATATACTACACAACACAGGAGAGCTGACAGATCCACTATATACTACACCACACAGGAGAGCTGACAGATCCTCTATATACTACACAACACAGGAGAGCTGACAGATCCACTATATACTACACAACACAGGAGAGCTGACAGATCATCTATATACTACACCACACAGGAGAGCTGAGAGATCCACTATATACTACACCACACAGGAGAGCTGAGAGATCCTCTATATACTACACCACACAGGAGAGCTAACAGATCCACTATATACTACACCACACAGGAGAGCTGACAGATCATCCATATACTACACCACACAGGAGAGCCGAGAGATCCACTATATACTACACCACACAGGAAAGCTGACAGATCCACTATATACTACATCACATAGGAGAGCTGACAGATCCTCTATATACTACATCACACAGGAGAGCTGACAGATCCTCTATATACTACACCACACAGGAGAGCTGACAGATCCTCTATATACTACACCACACAGGAGAGCTGACAGATCCTCTATATACTACACCAGACAGGAGAGGTGACAGATCCTCTATATACTACACCACACAGGAGAGCTGACAGATCCTCTATATACTACACCACACAGGAGAGCTGACAGATCCTCTATACACTACACCACACAGGAAAGCTGACAGATCCTCTATATGCTACATCACATAGGAGAGCTGACAGATCCTCAATATACTACATCACACAGGAGAGCTGACAGATCCTCTATATACTACACCACACAGGAGAGCTGACAGATCCTCTATATACTACACCAGACAGGAGAGGTGACAGATCCTCTATATACTACACCACACAGGAGAGCTGACAGATCCTCTATATACTACACCACACAGGAGAGCTGACAGATCCTCTATACACTACACCACACAGGAGAGCTGACAGAACCTCTATATACTACACCACACAGGAGAGCTGACAGATCCTCTATATACTACATCACACAGGAGAACTGACAGATCCTCTATATACTACATCACACAGGAGAGCTGACAGATCCTCTATGTACTACACCACACAGGAGAGCTGACAGATCCTCTATATACTACACCACACAGGAGAGCTGACAGATCCTCTATATACTACACCACACAGGAAAGCTGACAGATCCTCTATATACTACACCACACAGGAGAGCTGACAGATCCTCTATATATTACACCACACAGGAGAGCTGACAGATCCTCTATATACTACACCACACAGGAGAGCTGACAGATCATCTATATATTACACCACACAGTAGAGCCGACAGATCCTCTATACACTACACCACATAGGAGAGCTGGCAGATCCTCTATATATTGCACCACAAAGGAGAGTCGACAGATACACTATATACTACACCACACAGGAGAGCTGACAGATCCTCTATATACTACACAACACAGGAGAGCTGACAGATCCTCTATATACTACACCACACAGGAGAGCTGACAGATCCTCTATATATTACACCGCACAAGAGATCTGACAGATCCTCTATATACTACACCACACAGCAGAGCTGACAGATCCTCTATATACTACACCACACAGGAAAGCTGACAGATCCTCTAAATACTACACCACACAGGAGAGCTGATAGATCCTGTATATACTACACCACACAAGAGAGCTGACAGATCCTCTATATACTACACCACACAGGAGAGCTGACAGATCCTCTATACACTAAACCACACAGGAGAGCTGATAGATCCTGTATATACTACACCACACAGGAGAGCTGATAGATCCTGTATATACTACACCACACAGGAGAGCTGACAGATCCTCTATATACTACACCACACAGGAGAGCTGACAGATCCTCTATATACTACACCACACAGGAGAGCTGACAGATCCTCTATACACTACATTACACGGGAGAGCCGACAGATCCACTATATACTACACCACACAGAAGAGCTGACAGATCCTCAATATACTACACCACACAGGAGAGCAGGCAGATACTCTATATACTACACCACACAGGAGAGCTAATAGATCATCTATATATTACATCACACAGGAGAGCCAACAGATACTCTATATACTACAGCACACAGTAGAGATGACAGATCCTCTATATACTACACCACACAGGAGAGCTGACAGATCCACTATATACTACACCACAAAGGAGAAATGTCAGATCCTCTATATACTACACCACAAAGGAGAACTGTCAGATCCTCTATATACTACACCACACAGGAGAGCTGACAGATCCTCTATATACTACAACACACAGGAGAGCTGACAGATCCTCTATATATTACACCACAGAGGAGAGCTGACAGATCCTCTATATACTACACCACACAGGAGAGCTGACAGATCCTCTATATACTACAACACACAGGAGAGCTGACAGATCCTCTATATAATACACCACACAGGAGAGCTGACAGATCCTCTATATACTACACCACACAGGAGAGCTTACAGATCCTCTATATACTACACCACACAGGAGAGCTGACAGATCCTCTATATACTACACCACACAGGAGAGCTGACAGATCCACTATATAGTACACCACAACGGAGAGCTGACAGATCCTCTATATACTACACCACACAGGAGAGCGGGCAGATACTCTATATACTACACCACACAGGAGAGCTGACAGATCATCTATATATTACACCACACAGGAGAGCTGACAGATCCACTATATACTACACCACACAGGAGAGCTGACAGATCCTCTATATACTACACCACGCAGGAGAGCTGACAGATCCACTATATACTACAACACACAGGAGAGCTGACAGAACCTCTATATACTACACCACACAGGAGAGCCGACAGATCCTGTATATACTACACCACACAGGAGAGCTGACAGATCCTCTATATACTACACCACACAGGAGAGCTGACAGATCCTCTATATAATACACCACACAGGAGAGCTTACAGATCCTCTATATACTACACCACACAGGAGAGCTGACAGATCCTCTATATACTACACCACACAGGAGAGCTGACAGATCCACTATATAGTACACCACAACGGAGAGCTGACAGATCCTCTATATACTACACCGCACAGGAGAGCGGGCAGATACTCTATATACTACACCACACAGGAGAGCTGACAGATCATCTATATATTACACCACACAGGAGAGCTGACAGATCCACTATATACTACACCACACAGGAGAGCTGACAGATCCTCTATATACTACACCACGCAGGAGATCTGACAGATCCACTATATACTACAACACACAGGAGAGCTGACAGAACCTCTATATACTACACCACACAGGAGAGCCGACAGATCCTGTATATACTACACCACACAGGAGAGCTGACAGATCCTCTATATACTACACCACACAGGAGAGCTGACAGATCCTCTATATACTACACCACACAGGAGAGCTGACAGATCCTCTATATACTACACCACACAGGAGAGCCGACAGATCCTCTACACACTACACCACATAGGAGAGCTGGCAGATCCTCTATATATTACACCACACAGGAGAACCGACAGATCCACTATATTCTACACCACACAGGACAGCTGGCAGATCCTCTATATACTACACCACACAGGAGAGCTGACAGATCCTCTATATACTACACCACACAGGAGAGATGACAGATCCTCTATATACTACACCACACAGTAGAGATGACAGATCCTCTATATACTACACCATACAGGAGAGTTGACAGATCCTCTATATACTACACCACACAGGAGAGCCGACAAATCCTCTATATACTACACCACACAGGAGAGCTGACACATCCTCTATATACTACACAATACAGGAGAGCTGACAGATCCACTATATACTACACCACACAGGAGAGCTGACAGATCCACTATATACTACACCACAAAGGAGAACTGTCAGATCCTCTATATACTACACCACACAGGAGAGCTGACAGATCCTCTATATACTACACCACACAGGAGAGCTGACACATCCTCTATATACTACACCACACAGGAGAGCTGACAGATCCTCTATATACTACACCACACAGGAGAGCTGACACATCCTCTATATACTACACCACACAGGAGAGCTGACACATCCTCTATATACTACACCACACAGGAGAGCTGACAGATCCTCTATATACTACACCACACAGTAGAGCTGACAGATCCTCAATATACTACACCAGACAGGAGAGCTGACAAATCCTCCATATACTACACTACACAGGAGAGCTGACAGATCCACTATATACTACACCACACAGGAGAGCTGACAGATCCTCTATATACTACACCACACAGGAGAGCTGACAGATACTCTATATACTACACCACCCAGGAGAGCTGACAGATCCTCTATATACTACACCACACAGGAGAGCTGACAGATCCTCTATATACTACACCACACAGGAGAGCTTACAGATCCTCCATATACTACACCACACAGGAGAGCTGATAGATCATCTATATATTACATCACACAGGAGAGCCGAAAGATACTCTATATACTACACCATACAAGAGAGATGACAGATCCTCTATATACTACACCACACAGGAGAGCCGACAGATCCTCTATATACTACACCACACAGGAGAGCTGACAGATCCTCTCTATACTACACCACACAGGAGAGCTGACAGATCCTCTATATACTATACCACACAGGAGAGCTGACAGATCCTCTATATACTACACCACACAGGAGAGCTGACAGATCCTCTATATACTTCACCACACAGGAGAGCTGACAGATCCTCTATATGCTACACCACACAGGAGAGCTGTCAGATCCTCTATATACTACACCACACAGGAGAGCTGACAGATCCACTATTTACTACACCACACAGGAGAGCTGACAGATCCTCTATATACTACACCTCACAGGAGAGCCGACAGATCCTCTATATACTACACCACACAGGAGAGCCGACAGATCCTCTATATACTACACAATACAGGAGAGCTGACAGATCCACTATATACTACACCACACAGGAGAGCTGACAGATCCTCTATATACTACACCACACAGGAGAGCCGACAGATACTCCATATACTACACCATACAAGAGAGATGACAGATCCTCTATATACTACACCTCACAGGAGAGCCGACAGATCCTCTATATACTACACCACACAGGAGAGCCGACAGATCCTCTATATACTACACAATACAGGAGAGCTGACAGATCCACTATATACTACACCACACAGGAGAGCTGACAGATCCTCTATATACTACACCACACAGGAGAGCCGACAGATCCTCTATATACTACACCACACAGGAGAGCTGACAAATCCTCTATATACTACACCACACAGGAGAGCTGACAGATCCTCTATATACTATACCACACAGGAAAGCTGACAGATCCACTATATACTACACCACACAGGAGAGCTGACAAATCCTCTATATACTTCACCACACAGGAGAGCTGACAGATTCTCTATATACTACACCACACAGGAGAGCCGTCAGATCCTCTATATACTACACCACACAGGAGAGCTGACAGATCCTCTATATACTTCACCACACAGGAGAGCTGACAGATTCTCTATATACTACACCACACAGGAGAGCCGTCAGATCCTCTATATACTACACCACACAGGAGAGCTGACAGATCCACTATTTACTACACCACACAGGAGAGCTGACAGATCCTCTATATACTACACCTCACAGGAGAGCCGACAGATAATCTATATACTTCACCACACAGGAGAGCTGACAGATCCTCTCTATACTACACCACACAGGAGAGCTGACAGATACTCTATAAACTACACCACACAGGAGAGCTGACAGATCCTCTATATATTACACCACACAGTAGAGCTGACAGATCCTCTATATACTACACCACACAGGAGAGCTGACAGATCCTCTATATATTACACCACACAGGAGAGCTGACAGATCCTCTATACACTACACCACATAAGAGAGCTGACAGATCCTCTATATATTACACCACACAGGAGAGCCGACAGAGCCACTATATACTACACCACACAGGACAGCTGACAGATCCTCTATATGCTACACCACACAGGAGAGCTGACAGATCCTCTATATACTACACCACACAGGAGATCTGACAGATCCTCTATATACTACACCACACAGGAAAGCTAATAGATCATCTATATATTACATCACACAGGAGAGCCAACAGATACTCTATATACTACACCACACAGGAGAGCTGACAGATCCTCTATATACTACACCACACAGGAGAGCTGACAGATCCACTATATACTACACCACAAAGGAGAACTGTCAGATCCTCTATATACTACACCACACAGGAGAGCTGACAGATCCTCTATATATTACACCACACAGGAGAGCTGACAGATACTCTATATACTACACCACACAGGAGAGCTGACAGATCCTCTATATACTACACCACACAGGAGAGCTGACAGATCCTCTATATACTACACCACACAGGAGAGCTGACACATCCTCTATATACTACACCACACAGGAGAGCTGACAGATCCTCTATATACTACACCACACAGGAGAGCTGACAGATACTCTATATACTACACCACACAGGAGAGCCGACAGATCCTCTATATACTACACCACACAGGAGAGCTGACTGATACTCTATATATTACACCACACAGGACAAATCCTCTATATACTACACCACACAGGAGAGCTGACAGATCCTCAATATACTACACCACACAGGAGAGCCGACAGATCCTCTATATATTACACCATACAGGAGAGCTGACAGATCCTCTATATATTACACCACACAGGACAGATCCTCTATATACTACACCACACAGGAGAGCTGACAGATCCTCTCTATACTACACCACACAGGAGAGCTGACAGATCCTCTATATACTACACCACACAGGAGAGCTGACAGATCCTCTATATACTACACCACACAGGAGAGCTGACAGATCCTCTATATACTACACCACACAGGAGAGCTGACAGATCATCTGTATACTACACCCCACAGGAGAGCTGACAGATCCTCTATATACTACACCACACAGGAGAGCTGACAGATCCACTATATACTACACCACACAGGAGAGCTGACAGATCCTCTATATACTACACCACACAGGAGAGCTGACAGATCATCTATATACTACACCAAACAGGAGAGCTGACAGATCCTCTATATACTACACTACACAGGAGAGCTGACACATCCTCTATATACTACACCACACAGGAGAGCTGACAGATCCTCTATATACTACACCACACAGGAGAGCTGACAGATCCAATATATACTACACCACACAGGAGAGCTGACAGATCCTCTATATACTACACCATACAGGAGAGCTGACAGATCCTCTATATACTACACCACACAGGAGAGCTGACAGATACTCTATAAACTACACCACACGGGAGAGCTGACAGATCCACTATATACTACACCACACAGGAGAGCTGACAGATCCTCTATATGCTACACCACACAGGAGAGCCGGCAGATCCTCTATACACTACACCACACAGGAGAGCTGACAGATCCTCTATATACTACACCACACAGGAGAGCTGACAGATACTCTATATACTACACCACCCAGGAGAGCTGACAGATCCTCTATATACTACACCACACAGGAGAGCTGACAGATCCTCTATATACTACACCACACAGGAGAGCTGACATATCCTCTTTATACTACACCACACAGGAGAGCTGACAGATACTCTATATACTACACCACACAGGAGAGCTGACAGATCCTCTATATACTACACCACACAGGAGAGCTGACACATCCTCTATATACTACACCACACAGGAGAGCCGACAGATCCTCTATATACTACACCACACAGGAGAGCTGACAGATCCTCTATATACTACACCACACAGGAGAGCTGACAGATCCTCTATATACTACACCACACAGGAGAGCTTACAGATCCTCCATATACTACACCACACAGGAGAGCTGATAGATCATCTATATATTACATCACACAGGAGAGCCGACAGATACTCTATATACTACACCATACAAGAGAGATGACAGATCCTCTATATACTACACCACACAGGAGAGCCGACAGATCCTCTATATACTACACCACACAGGAGAGCTGACAGATCCTCTATATACTACACCACACAGGAGAGCTGACAGATCCTCTATATACTATACCACACAGGAGAGCTGACAGATCCTCTATATACTACACCACACAGGAGAGCTGACAGATCCTCTATATACTTCACCACACAGGAGAGCTGACAGATCCTATATATACTACACCACACAGGAGAGCCGTCGGATCCTCTATATACTACACCACACAGGAGAGCTGACAGATCCACTATTTACTACACCACACAGGAGAGCTGACAGATCCTCTATATACTACACCTCACAGGAGAGCCGACAGATCCTCTATATACTACACCACACAGGAGAGCCGACAGATCCTCTATATACTACACAATACAGGAGAACTGACAGATCCACTATATACTACACCACACAGGAGAGCTGACAGATCCTCTATATACTACACCACACAGGAGAGCCGACAGATACTCTATATACTACACCATACAAGAGAGCTGACAGATCCTCTATATACTACACCACACAGGAGAGCTGACAGATCCTCTATATACTACACCACACAGGAGAGCTGACAGATCCTCTATATACTATACCAGGGTTCCCCAACTCCAGTCCTCAAGGCCCACCAACAGTTCATGTTTTCAGGATTTCCTTAGTATTACACAGGTGATAATTGCATCACCTGCACAGGCAATAATTCCATCACCTGTGCAATACTAAGGAAATCCTGAAAACATGACCTGTTGGTGGGCCTTGAGGACTGGAGTTGGGGAACCCTGTACTATACCACACAGGAGAGCTCACAGATCCACTATATACTACACCACACAGGAGAGCTGACAGATCCTCTATATACTTCACCACACAGGAGAGCTGACAGATCCTCTATATACTACACCACACAGGAGAGCCGTCAGATCCTCTATATACTACACCACACAGGAGAGCTGACAGATCCACTATTTACTACACCACACAGGAGAGCTGACAGATCCTCTATATACTACACCTCACAGGAGAGCCGACAGATAATCTATATACTTCACCACACAGGAGAGCTGACAGATCCTCTATATACTACACCACACAGGAGAGCTGACAGATACTCTATAAACTACACCACACAGGAGAGCTGACAGATCCTCTATATATTACACCACACAGTAGAGCTGACAGATCCTCTATATACTACACCACACAGGAGAGCTGACAGATCCTCTATATATTACACCACACAGGAGAGCTGACAGATCCTCTATACACTACACCACATAAGAGAACTGGCAGATCCTCTATATATTACACCACACAGGAGAGCCGACAGAGCCACTATATACTACACCACACAGGACAGCTGACAGATCCTCTATATACTACACCACACAGGAGAGCTGACAGATCCTCTATATACTACACCACACAGGAGAGCTGACAGATCCTCTATATACTACACCACACAGGAGAGCTGACAGATCCTCTATATACTACACCACACAGGAGAGCTGACAGATCATCTGTATACTACACCCCACAGGAGAGCTGACAGATCCTCTATATACTACACCACACAGGAGAGCTGACAGATCCACTATATACTACACCACACAGGAGAGCTGACAGATCCTCTATATACTACACCACACAGGAGAGCTGACAGATCATCTATATACTACACCACACAGGAGAGCTGACAGATCCTCTATATACTACACTACACAGGAGAGCTGACACATCCTCTATATACTACACCACACAGGAGAGCTGACAGATCCTCTATATACTACACCATACAGGAGAGCTGACAGATCCTCTATATACTACACCACACAGGAGAGCTGACAGATACTCTATAAACTACACCACACAGGAGAGCTGACAGATCCACTATATACTACACCACACAGGAGAGCTGACAGATCCTCTATATGCTACACCACACAGGAGAGCCGACAGATCCTCTATACACTACACCACATAGGAGTTCTGGCAGATCCTCTATATATTACACCACACAGGAGAGCTGACAGATCCTCTATATACTACAACACACAGGAGAGCCGACAGATCCTCTATATACTACACCACACAGGAGAGCTGACAGATCCTCTATATACTACACCACACAGTAGAGCTGACAGATCCACTATATACTACACCACACAGGAGAGCTGACAGATCCTCTATATACTACACCACACTGGAGAGCTGACAGATCCTCTATATACTACACCACACAGGAGAGCTGACAGATCCTCTATATACTACACCACACAGGAGAGCTGACAGATCCTCTATATACTACACCACACAGGAGAGCCGACAGATCCTCTATATACTACACCACACAGGAGAGCTGACAGATCCTCTATATACTACACCACACAGTAGAGCTGACAGATCCTCTATATACTACACCACACAGGAGAGCTGACAGATCCTCTATATACTACAGCAGAGAGGAGGGCTGACAGATCCTCTATACACTACACCACAAAGGAGAGCTGACAGATCCTCTATATACTACACCACACAGGAGAGCTGACAGATCCTCTATATACTACACCACACAGGAGAGCTGACAGATCCTCTATATACTACACCACACAGGAGAGCTGACAGATCCTCTATATACTACAGCATACAGGAGGGCTGACAGATCCTCTATACACTACACCACAAAGGAGAGCTGACAGATCCTCTATATACTACACCACACAGGAGAGCTGACAGATCCACTATATACTACACCACACAGGAGAGCTGACAGATCCTCTATATACTACACCACACAGGAGAGCTGACAGATCCTCTATATACTACACCACACAGGAGAGCCAACAGATCCTCTTTATACTACACCACACAGGAGAGCTGACAGATCCTCTATATACTACACCACACAGGAGAGCTGACAGATCCTCTATATAGTACACCACACAGTAGAGCTGACAGATCCACTATATACTACACCACACAGGAGAGCTGACAGATCCTCTATATACTACACCACACAGGAGAGCTGACAGATCCTCTATATACTACACCACACAGGAGAGCCGACAGATCCTCTATATACTACACCACACGGGAAAGCTGACAGATCCTCTATATACTACAGCACACAGGAGGGCTGACAGATCCTCTATACACTACACCACAAAGGAGAGCTGACAGATCCTCTATATACTACACCACACAGGAGAGCTGACAGAGCCTCTATATACTACACCACACAGGAGAGCTGACAGATCCACTATATACTACACCACACAGGAGAGCTGACAGATCCTCTATATACTACACCACACAGGAGAGCTGACAGATCCTCTATATACTACACCACACAGGAGAGCTGACAGAGCCTCTATATACTACACCACACAGGAGAGCTGACAGATCCACTATATACTACACCACACAGGAGAGCTGACAGATCCACTATATACTACACCACACAGGAGAGCTGACAGATCCTCTATATACTACCCCACACAGGAGAGCTGACAGATACTCTATATACTACACCACACAGGAGAGCTGACAGATCCTCTATATACTACACCACACAGGAGAGCGGGCAGATCCTCTATATACTACCTGTGAAGCACCTGAAGGGTTAATAAACTTCTTGAATGTGGTTTGAGTACCTTGAGGGGTGCAGTTTTTAGAATGGTGTCACTTTTGGGTATTTTCTGTCATGAAGGCCTTTTAAAGTCACTTAAAATGTGATGTGGTCCCTAAAAAAATGGTTTTGTAAATTTTGTTGGAAAAATTAGAAATCGCTGGTCAAATTTTAACCCTTATAGCTCTCTAATAAAAAAAAAGTAGACATGTGGAAATGTTATTTATTAACTATTTTGTGTGACATCTCTCTGATTTAAGGGCATAAAAATTCAAATTTTGAAAATTGCTAAAGTTTCAAAATTTTTGCAGATTTCCTTTTTTTTCACAAATAAACGCAAGTGTTATCGAAGAAGTTTTACCACAATCATGAAGTACAATATGTCAAGAAAAAAGAATCTCAGAATCAGGGGGATCCATTGAAGCGATCCAGAGTAATTACCTCATAAAGTGACAGTGGTCAGATTTGTAAAAATTGTCCCGGTCATTAATGTGTAAACCACCTTAGGTTGTAAAGGGGTTAAGCATTATATATGAGGATTGGAAGAAAATAAGAATTGTCCTTTATTAGAATGCATATAGAATAAATGTACAGGCAAAAATAAAATAAAGCCTGGTGAAAAAAAAGCTGGTGAAGTTTGAAGGATTGCTGTATGCAATTAGGCTACTTTCCCTGCATCTTTGACGGTGATTTAATAGCGCTATACCGCTGTTTTGCGCATGCGCTGATGATTCTAAGATGTTTCCCTTACGAAGAAAACGCTGGGAAGCTTCATAGCATGCTCGCGCATGCGCAAAGTGTTTGTTTTCCACTACCTTTCTGTTTTGACATGCGCATTGTACCCAGCAGGACGCCGATGTTGGCGCTTTTTTCACAAATTGTATGGGGTGAGTCATCAAGTGATCAATCATATAAAGCTGTTCTTAAATAATAATAATGACTCTTTTCATGTATTTTGTATGTTATCTTCACAGCACAGGCACTATAATGAACTTTAACTTGATTGTATATACTTGAATTGCCATTCACTCCTTGTATATCGTATCTCCATTATATGATATGCTCCTATTTGTATAATTACTGTTAACACTATTTGTAATTGTTATACTATATAAGGTTCACTATGTTCACTTTGTTAATACTTGAGAGGCTCACACCTGTCTGTCTGTCTATCTACCTATCACTCTCTCATTATGACATCAGGGTAAAATCTACAGTAAGTCACAGTGATGTGATGACATCATCACATTCTATATCCCAGTGTTACAGCCCAAGGGAAATCACTGCCTCACAGACTTACAAGGGTGAGGGAGTACCTTTTGTTTTTCGTGACGAACGAAGCAAAAAATTATTCTAAAATGGAGAGAAGACGAGCCCAAAGAGATCGGGTTCTGAGAGAAAGGAGAGGAATAAATGAAGAGCAGGTATTGTTGTTCGCTTTAGGGCGAAAAGACATTAATCTACCGGACATGGACCCTGACGCCTCAGAAATGGCGTCCAAACGACAACATTTAGAGAAAATGAGAAAGTCCAAAAGACAAGAGATCCTTACACAGAGAAGGAACATGGAGAACCTCATGGCGTCTGACTCTGCTGCCTCCGCTGAGCTTCAGAGGGCCTTTATTATCTCCTTGAAAAAAATCGGACATCTGGTCCCTGAAATAAGGAGGAGGAATAAAGAAGCCATCCTCAATAAGCAGAGAAACATCAGCGCAGAGATAGAGCTGGAGGAAGTTCTCCAAGAAACTCCAAGACAGGTCTCATCCAAGGCTGAAAGCCAAGACACCCTGAACCTGCAAAGAGCTGCAGCCCAGAAAAGAATGAGGAACAGCAGAGACTGGGTTGTCCAATGCAGGAGACATCTGAGATATGCTACACCCATCATTAATGGGAATGGTGCCCTATGGAGATCCCACTCATCAACCAAAACCATCTCCATCCCGGATTTTCTGTTCCATCTGAGTGTTTCTTCACCAGACAGATCAATGGATAAAGATGAACCAGGTAAGAAATAAACTTACTCAGTATAATAAGACTGGGGGTGAGGGGGATTATACTCCTAATATTATGTACAGGCCTCAATTATAAATGCTGACTAATGGAAGAACTGTCCTTGTTGCCCATAGCAACCAGTCACCTTTCAGTGTTCTATAGAATGTTGAGAAATAGAATCTGTGCTGTGAATCGTTGCTATGGGCAACAGGGTCAGTTTTGCTATTAGAGAGTTTTGATAAATGAAGGACCAAATATTAGACATTTCCTGCTCATTTACATAGTTTTGTTTAAAATTATAATATATGCGCTGGAGCTATATCTATTAACCCCCCTTTGACCGGAAAAACTTTCGCTTTTTTTCTTCCTTCTTCGAAAAGCCATAACTTTTCTTTTATTTGCATGTGAGCTTGCTTTTTTAGTGGACCGAGCTGCAGTTTTGAAGAACACTATTTATTTTGTCTTTCAATTATTTAGAAAAGAGGGGAAAAAAATCAAAGAGTGGTAAAATTGTGGGACGGGGGGAGGGATTCCGACATTGTTCTTTTCTATTGTGTTCATTGTGTGGTAAAAATGACCTCATAAAGTAATTCTCCATGTCAGTGACAAGTGTGGTAATGCTGAACATGCATGGGTTTCCTTTTTACATAAGTGGTGGAAGAAAATTAAAAATGTAATAAAAAACATTGATTTGTGTCTCCATATTCTGAGACATTGTAACTTTGTGATTGTGATACCTCAATGGCGCAGTGTAAAGGCTTCTTTATTGTGTATGAAGCTGTAGCTTTTAATGATCCTTTCTTGGGTAGACAGGACATTACGATATCTTTTTATTGCTATTGTTAGATTTTTTTTTTTCTCATTTTAGTATTTACTGTTTGGGAAAATTATTTTTATATTTTTGTATAACGGACTTATACTAATGCCGTGATCCCAGTTATGCTTATTTTTCATTTTTTATTATTATTATTATTCATTAGGAAAGTTGTTTCATTCAAATTATATTTTTAAATAATTTTTTGGGTTTATTAATTTTTTTTAATTTATTTAATTTTTTAGTCTCCTTAGAAGACTTGAACCTGCAATTTTTTGATCGCTTGTACTACAAGTGCTTCTCACTAAATTAGAATATCATCAAAAAGTAAATTTATTTTTAGTTCTTCAATACAAAAAGTGAAACTCGTATATTATATAGAGTCATTACAAACAGAGTGATCTATTTCAAGTGTTTATTTCTGTTAATGTTGATGATTATGGCTTACAGCCAATGAAAACACAAAAGTCATTATCTCAGTAAATTAGAATATTTTATAACACCAGTTTGAAAAATGATTTTAAAATCTGAAATGTATGTTCAGTAAATGAACTCAATACTTGGTCGGGGCGCCTTTTGCATCAATTACTGCATCAATGCCGCGTGGCATGGAGGCGATCAGCCTGTGGCACTGCTGTGGTGTTATGGAAGCCCAGGTTGCTTTTATAGCAGCCTTCAGCTCGTCTGCATTGTTGGGTCTAGTGTCTCTTATCTTCCTCTTGACAATACCCTATAGATTCTCTATGGGGTTAAGGTCAGGCAAGTTTGCTGGCCAATCAAGCACAGTGATAGTGTTGTTTTTAAACCAGGTATTATTTTTGTATTGAAGAACTGAAATAAATTAACTTTTTGATGATATTCTAATTTAGTGAGAAGCACCTGTATGTGCTGTAATGGAACTGTATCGCTGTATATGGCTATATTATATGTTATCATAAGAAATTAAACCAGGCTGGTCTAAACAGGAGGACAAAAGTGAAAGATATGGGTTTTCAGTAGGTCCAGATAGTCATTACAGTTAATTAACCTCTTGCAATTGTGACCTGGTGGGGGCTAATGGGTGCTGGTAGCAAATTGGCAATCACTTCATTTAAATACCACTGTCAGCATTGAAACGGTTAAGCCGCAGTAATCAGAGTGTGCTCCAGTCGCTGTATTTATTGGCACGTGGCAGCTATGTAATACAGCCGGTATCAGCCTGGTAAAATGCAGGCTCAGCGACTGAGCCCGCTCCATACACTTACCACACATGACAAACATTTCCATTATGTCTTCTCAAAGAGACTAACAAATCTTGTATCATCTCAGCAGGTGGAAGCCTTATGATGCCCTCTGACATAGCAGACATGCCAGCACATGCTGATGCCAGATCCCTTCTTTTACCCCAGAGAGAACTGGTTAAAATGGAAAATCCTGTTGACCTGTGCAGCCTTGAATTCCACAAAGATCTTGGAGTGGGAGGCTTTGGAAAGGTAAGTGTGAATTTCTCCTTCTCTGTGTTCCTCAATGTATCCTGCACCAGATACACAGGAGGATATACATATTCATTACAGGATGTTCATATGTAATGGTGATTGGGATAAACCAGTGATCCATTACACAGATCCCTATAATAGATGGGAGTTTGGTCTGATCTCCTTTGATTTTTCTCCAGGTCCTCTTGGCATCAGATCCGGTCAGCGGAGAACTGCTGGCTATTAAAATGATGGACAAGAGTCGTATTGATGAGGACACAATCTCTACAGAATTAGACATCCTCTGTATGGCCACTGGCTGCCGCTTCCTAACATCTCTGCGGGGGTTTATGGAAACACCATTAGAATATATATTAGCCATGGAGTATATGGCCGGAGGAGATCTGTTTCACCACCTGGCTCCATCTAATTCATTTGATATGGAAATGACGCGCCCCTGGGCCTGTGTCGCGCTGCGGTGCGCACGCGGGAGCTTACCCGGAGCCGGATCCGTGGAGGGTTGTAATCTCGTGGCGGTGACCCGGTCCGTGCCCAGGGAGTCAAACTAGACGGCAGTCTATTAGTAGTAAATAGTTGATGACTACGCCACCCGTTGAGTGCAGCCAGGAAGCTGCTGCTGCAGGGCAGACCGCTGAGGCCGGTGGTAGGATTGTGCAGCGTGATAGTATAACCCCCAACGGGAGGGGTATGACCTCAGGGCAGCCGACGTGGATGATGGGGGGTAGCAGGAACCACTCAGAGACGGTACGGTGTAGTTCAGGGTCTTTACTGGTAACAACGACAGACCCTCCCGGAGTACTTGCTAGCAAACGGGGCCTGGTCAGTCTTTGAGCAGATGGGATCTCCCCTGGCCAGGCGTAGTTGTAGGCCTCCCAAACTGACTGTACTCTTCTGGCTACCTTGCTAGAAGCTGATGTAAGTAGCCCACGTCCCTGAGTGTACCGTGTGGTGCTCACCCGTATGGCCGGTGACTCGGGGCCTTCTAATGGCTTCCGCTCCACGATGGCGGTGCTGGTCCCACGCGTGTGACCGTGCCTTCGGGCTTCTGGGCCAGAGGACCTGAAATCCCCTGCCCGACGGATTCTGCTGCTGGGTAGGAGTTAGTCCCCACAGCCTCGGACTCCGGGTCCGGTAAAGAATCTTCTTAGTCAGGGCGAGCTCTGTAGCTGCCAGCCCCTGACTCCTTGTAACTCTGCTGTTTCCTATGCTGCTTCTCTTCTCCACTCTCCTTGTCTGACTCACCCTGCCTCAGCCCCGGGTTTATACAGGGGAAGTTCTTCCCCTCCCAAGACTGGGCAGGAGGTGTGGCATGCACAGGATCCCTGACCAAAGGACCTCCCACCTGCTCTCAGACATAATATCTCTATCACTGTGGCAACCAGACCCCTGGGGTGTCACATTCCCCCTAGTGAAATTTAGTACTCCGGGACTAAACACATTTAGAAAAACATAACAAAGTATAACAATAACAATACTATAAGAAAAACACATAAGATGGTTACGGCGTGTCCGCAACCGGATGCAGTCTTTGAAGAAAAGCAAAGGTGTCCATTTCACCAACACAGGGAGACGTAACCAGGTAGGGGTCTGTCCTACCCCGAGTCCTTAACAGTCTCTAGTCCATCCTGGGTTACGCTCCAACTATATACAAGGATTCCCGGTAAATCCACCAAGGTTTCCTAAAAATAACTAGAAACACAAAATTATACACAAGCAACAAGACACAGAAAAACATAAATAAAACTATTTTTACACTTCAAATTCTCCAGCGTGCGGGTAACTGGCCTCTAGTGGCCCTAGTGGACCTACGGAGCTGACTGTCTGGCCCTGAACTACAGGGTGTAGGAGCTGTCAAGGGTAAACTGGGCAGCTGTCTACCGGCTCTTTGTCTCACTAGGGGTACGGCAGGCTCACTATAAGCAGAGGGTTGATTCTCCTGTTCTACTCGTGTGGAGTCTTCTGCCTCCTGGACCGGCTGTTCTTCCAGCTCTACCCGTTGCTCCGTAGGTTCTTGGGATGATGGTTGGAGGAACGTGAGTACGGGTACCACAACTGCACCATTGACTTGAGTCCAAGACCGAGGGAAGTCCCCGAGCACGGTACTAACCATATCTTCCCTTTCTCCCACGGGTCGATGGTCTTCTTGTTCCTCTTCAGGGTTCCTCAGTTGTTCGGGACACTTCTTCAGGTGGTCCCGGGATACAATGGCTGTGGTTTCCCCTCCGTCTTTACTGATGGTACAGACCTTCGGGTTCTCGTGGCTTGAGGGCAGTACGGTGTACGGGTCCTTCTCCCACTGGTCATCCAACTTGTGGAGCCGTCTTTTCCTCTTCAAGACCTGCTCTCCGGGTACCAGGGGAACAGCGGGAGCATACTGGTTGTAAGTCTTCTCTTGTCTTTCCCTAGCCTGACAGAGACTTCGCTCCACGCTCTCTTGTACTCTCCGGTACTGCTGCTGCCTCTCTGTGTCCCAGTCTGTTTCTGGTGAAGTGTCCTCAGGGGTCAGGACTCCCATTTCCAGGTCAACAGGTAACTTACCAGGTCTTGCCCTCATTAGGTAAGCCGGGGTACAGTTGGTGGAACCTACCGGGATGTGGTTGTATAGGTCCACCAGATCGGGCAACTTTTCAGGCCACAGACTGCGTTCTTCCAGGGGCAACGTTTTTAGAAGATCCATTACCACCTGGTTCATTTTTTCACAAAGTCCATTAGTCTGCGGATGGTAGGGTGTCGTCCTTATCTTCCGGCAGCCATACAGATTGCAGAATTCCTGAAAGACCTCCGCTTCAAAGGCAGGTCCCTGGTCCGTCAGCACTTGGTCCGGGTACCCGTGTGGACGGCAGAAGTGCTGCTGGAAGGCTCTAGCTGCTGTTTGAGCCATTAAGTCCTTGACGGGGACGACAACCAAGAACCGGGAGTAATGATCCACGATGGTTAACGCGTAGACGTAGCCACTTCTGCTTGGGGTCAGTTTTACATGATCCAAGGCTACCAGTTCCAACGGTTGCCGGGTGACGATGGACTGCAGGGGAGTCTTCTGGCTGGCCCGGTCCTTCCTTCTCAGATTGCACGGGCCACAGTCTCTGCACCACTTCTCGATGGTTCCCCTCATGCCTACCCAGTGGAACCGCTCGCGCAGCAGGAACTCCAGCTTTTTCCACCCGAAGTGTCCAGCTCCGTCGTGGTATGCCTCCATCACCATGGCTGCGTCTCTTCGTGGCACCACTACTTGCCAGAGTAGTTCATGCGTCCGGGAGTTGACCATTCTGCGGCACAACTTCCCCTTGTAAAGGAATAGTCGACTCTTCTCCGCCCATAGTTGTTTGGCTTCCTCCGGAGCGTCTGGTTCAAGGCGAGCCTCCGGCCGAGTCAGCATCTCCTTCACTAGTCGGACGGCAGGGTCGCTGTCTTGCGTTTCCGCCCAGTTGTAGTGGGGTAAGGGGTTCAACGTAGCAGCCTGCTTACCCCTTACCCGGTGGGAATACTGGATAGTCCCATGACGGTGGAACGCAGGGAGTTCAACTTCTTCCAGTCCCTCCGGATCTTCTCCTTCGTCCGGCAGGTTGGGCATCCTGGACAGGGCATCCGCGTTAGTATTGGAGCGTCCTGCCCGGTATTTGATTGTGAACTCGTAGTTGGACAGACGGGCCATCCACCTCTGCTCCAGGGCACCGAGTCTTGCCGTGTCCAGGTGTATCAACGGGTTGTTATCTGTGTATACGGTGAACCGGGAAGAAGCGAGGTAATGCCTAAAGCGCTCGGTGACTGCCCATACCACGGCCAGGAACTCTAGCTTAAATGAGCTGTAATTCTCGGGGTTCCTTTCGGTGGGTCGCAGTTTTCGGCTGGCATAGGAGATTACTCGTTCTCTCCCCTGCTGAATCTGGGACAGTACGGCTCCTAGCCCGATGTTACTGGCGTCGGTGTAGAGGATGAAGGGCTGGCTATAGTCCGGGTACGCCAAGATTTCATCCCCCGTGAGGGCCATCTTCAGCTGGCGGAAGGACTCTTCTTCTAGCTCTTCCCATTTGAAGGGCGGCTTCTGGTTCTTGGCCTTCCGGGACTGGCCTATCAGGAGGTCCTGCATAGGCGCTGCCTTTTTGGTGAAACCGGGAATAAACCTTCGGTAGTAGCCTACCAACCCTAGGAACTGCCGCACTTCTTTTACGCTGGAGGGGCTTGGCCATCCCTTAATTGCGGTGATCTTATCGGGGTCGGGAGCCACTCCGTCAGCGCTCACCACGTGTCCCAGGTATTGCACCTTTGGTTTCAGGAGGTGACACTTGGAGGGTTTCACCTTTAGGCCGTAACTCGCCAGAGCTTCGAACACCTCCGCCAGGTGTTTCAGGTGGTCCTCATAAGTTTTGGAGTATACGATGACATCGTCCAGGTACAACAGGACCGTCTCGAAGTTTCTGTGGCCCAGACAGCACTCCATTAATCGTTGGAAGGTTCCTGGGGCGTTGCAGAGTCCGAACGGCATGCAGGTGAACTCGCTAAGTCCCATCGGGGTGGTGAATGCGGTCTTCTCCCGGTCCGCCTCTGCTACAGGAACCTGCCAGTACCCGCTAGTGAGATCCAAGGTAGAGAAGAAGTTAGCAGATCTTAAAGCAGCCAATGACTCCTCTATCCTTGGTAAGGGGTACGCATCCTTGTGTGTGATACGGTTGATTTTCCGGTAATCTACACACATCCTCATGGTGTTGTCTTTCTTTTTGACTAAAACTAGTGGGGCTGCCCAGGGGCTACAGCTATCCCGGATTACCCCAGCCTCCTTCATGTCTCGAAGCATCCCCTTGGCGTGTTGGTAGTGTGCAGGGGGTACGGGTCGATACCTCTCTTTTATGGGAGGATGATCTCCCGTGGGGATGCGGTGTTCTACCCCCTTGACCCGCCCAAAGTCTAACGGGTGTTTACTAAACACTCTCTCGTACTCTTGAACCACCCGATAGACTCCTTGTTTCTGATGTGAGGGAGTGGAATCAGTACCCAAATGTAGTTGCTGACACCAGTCCTCCATGTCTTTCTTAGAGCCGTTACCTTCCTCCGGGTGAGATGGAGGCAAGGGTTCCACAGATTGTATAGAATTTTGATTAGTGGTATATAATTTGGCTAGCGTGGCATACCGGGGCAGGTACACTTCCCTCTCCCCGATATTTATTATGCGAATGGGCACCCTCCCATGGCGTACATTGACCACCCCCCGTGCTGTCAAAATGGTGGGCCTACTGTCTGAGTAAATTGGTTCTACCATTGCCTGGTAATCTCTTCCTCTCAGACCAATAGCTGCCCGGCACCAAATCATCATTTCACTTTTTGGGGGCATGGCAATAGGAAAAGGGTCACACATTCTTACGCTACCAATCTCACCGCCGGAGAGTTCCACTTGTTGCCGTTGCATCAGTGCCCGGATCTCTTTCTGGAGCACCCGCTGCTCGCCGGAGCTGGCGTTCTTGGCAACCTGCTGTAAAAGGAAAATCACCTCTGCAAGACAATTTTCAATTACGTTAGTTCCTAGAGTTATTTTTGGGTGACTCTCATGTTTATCAATATCTACAATGATCAGTCCCTGTGCGGCCAGTTCGACTCTACCGATTTTGAGGGCCACCTCTTTAAATCCGATCTGTGGCACGGGCTGGCCATTGCTGGCGATGATACTCAAGTCGTCGTCAGGGTAGTGGGTAATATCCGAGTCATTCCAGTACTGCTTGAAGAGCACGTACGGGATGGTGGTGACCTGTGACCCGGTATCCAGTAGGGCACTCATGGGAATGCCATCCAGTACCACAGGCAAGACTGGACGTCCTCCCACATATCTGTCGCGCCAGTTCGATGGGCCTGGTGATCTTTTTCCTGGGGGTTGGCCCTCTACCCCAGGTTGTGCCCGTTTAAAGAACAGTACCTTTCCATATGTCCGGATTGATTGCAGCGGCGGCAGATGGGTCGTCCGTCCTCGCTGTATCGGTCACTGGGTCTTCCTCTGGCCGGTGGGGTCCTCCTTGGTCGACGCCACGGGATGTCCTCCGGTCCGGATGCCAGCTGGATCTTCCCTGGGGTGGAAACCTGTAAAGACTGCACAGTTCGGGTTAGCGCAGCAACGCTCTTAGCTAGCTCTTGGACCTGATGGTGTAGGTCTGGAGCCGGGTCATTGTCCAAAGCCTGCGCATCAGCTCCCACAGGCCCTGCTGACAAGGGCGCCGCCTCCTGGTAGTAAGTGGTAGTGGGGCGTCTGTGGGTCACAACGCCACCTGGTGTCGGTTCTCGGAGCACCCGGATGGCTCTGTCCTTGAACTGTGCAAAGTCCAGATGGGGATCCTGTAAGGCCATTGCCCGCAACTGGGTTCGGTGGGCATTGCAATATAAACCCTCTATAAATTGTTCAGTCAACAGCCTGTCCTCGTTTCCCACCCCATCAGGGTCGGTCTGCTTTATGGCCCTCAGGGCCTCTTGTAGGTTTAGTGCATAGTCCCTTATACTCTCATGCGCTCGCTGCTTGCACCCGTAGAATCTAAGCTTAATCTCGGCTGAGGTGCGGGTATCAAAGGTGTCCTTCAGCCGGGTTAATATCCCTGCGACAGTCTTCCTCCCAGGTGGCCAGGATTTTACTTCCCTTTTGGCTGCCCCGGTTAGTTGGGCCACCAGGATGCTCACTTTTTGCTCTTCTGTGAGGGGGTACACCTGGAAGAGGCTATCCAGCTTTTCTCTAAAGTCATGCAGGGTATGTGACTCCCCTGAGTACTGGGGTAGCCAAGCTGCTCCCGGGATATAGGGCATGGTGAAGGGCATAACTGCAGCAGCGGTAGCGCTGGCGGGGGTTGGGGCAGTGAAGCTCTCCTCCGTATCCGACATCTTCCTCCCCCCTAGTGGACCGTGGCCTACCTTGCGATGATGCTCTTCCGTAGGCCGCGGCTCCGCAGTGGATCGTCAGGGTTGAGGACCTTCCGTCGCGCTCCTGTGACGTCGGCGTCTGCTGGGCTCCTTCCAGGACCTTACGCAACGTCCGGACGTGAGGCGGGGCTTCAGTTCTCGCGCGCTTTCAGAGTCCACGCCCCTCTTCTTCCCGCGCGGCGTCCCCAAGATGGCGTCCAACGGCGGGAAAACTCCACGGATGGCGGGAAGAAGGCCGAAGATGGTGCCGGATGGCGGGAAACTTCACCGATGGCGGAAAGAAGGTAGAAGATGGCACCGGATGGCGGGAAACCTCCACGGATAGCGGGAATCTTCACCACTGGTAAGTTTGAACAGTCTTTGCTTTTCAGGCACGCAGTACCCGGTGGTTGCGGGCACGAGATCCTGCCGACTACGCCAATTTTGACGCGCCCCTGGGCCTGTGTCGCGCTGCGGTGCGCACGCGGGAGCTTACCCGGAGCCGGATCCGTGGAGGGTTGTAATCTCGTGGCGGTGACCCGGTCCGTGCCCAGGGAGTCAAACTAGACGGCAGTCTATTAGTAGTAAATAGTTGATGACTACGCCACCCGTTGAGTGCAGCCAGGAAGCTGCTGCTGCAGGGCAGACCGCTGAGGCCGGTGGTAGGATTGTGCAGCGTGATAGTATAACCCCCAACGGGAGGGGTATGACCTCAGGGCAGCCGACGTGGATGATGGGGGGTAGCAGGAACCACTCAGAGACGGTACGGTGTAGTTCAGGGTCTTTACTGGTAACAACGACAGACCCTCCCGGAGTACTTGCTAGCAAACGGGGCCTGGTCAGTCTTTGAGCAGATGGGATCTCCCCTGGCCAGGCGTAGTTGTAGGCCTCCCAAACTGACTGTACTCTTCTGGCTACCTTGCTAGAAGCTGATGTAAGTAGCCCACGTCCCTGAGTGTACCGTGTGGTGCTCACCCGTATGGCCGGTGACTCGGGGCCTTCTAATGGCTTCCGCTCCACGATGGCGGTGCTGGTCCCACGCGTGTGACCGTGCCTTCGGGCTTCTGGGCCAGAGGACCTGAAATCCTCTGCCCGACGGATTCTGCTGCTGGGTAGGAGTTAGTCCCCACAGCCTCGGACTCCGGGTCCGGTAAAGAATCTTCTTAGTCAGGGCGAGCTCTGTAGCTGCCAGCCCCTGACTCCTTGTAACTCTGCTGTTTCCTATGCTGCTTCTCTTCTCCACTCTCCTTGTCTGACTCACCCTGCCTCAGCCCCGGGTTTATACAGGGGAAGTTCTTCCCCTCCCAAGACTGGGCAGGAGGTGTGGCATGCACAGGATCCCTGACCAAAGGACCTCCCACCTGCTCTCAGACATAATATCTCTATCACTGTGGCAACCAGACCCCTGGGGTGTCACAGAAACATCAAGGTAAACTTCTAACAGCCAAATCCTAATAATCTGCTGCCCGTACATTGTAGTCCTAGAGTGTATGTAACCACTGATCCATCCTCTACTTTCTACTCCACAGACTCTTTGCGGCAGAAATGGTTTGCGGACTCCAGTTCCTCCATGAACATGGCGTGATACATTGGTAATCAGTTCATCTTCATAAATCTCTGTTGTCTCCTTACATATCTATTGTATAAAGTTATTTTCATGAATTATCCTCACAATCAGTATCTGCTCCTTCTCCCTTCAGTGACCTGAAGCCACAGAACATTCTCATCGATGACATGGGACATATAAAAATCTCTGACTTTGGCTTATCAGTCATGAATATGGGCGAGGATGACCTATTAGAAGAACAAGTTGGCACTCAGGGTTACATCGCACCTGAGGTAAAAAACATCCCAGTGTGATTGATGGCGATAGTAGGACTGAGTATTAATCTGAGTATCCTGCTCATATCTAATCACAGACTGGTCCTCATGGCCTCTGTGTGTAAATCCCCTCCCCGGTATATTCACCTCATCTCCTATATTATGTTCCCACAGATAATGGATGGAGAAGCCTTCAATCATCTGGCAGATTCCTTTTCATTTGGTGTCATCCTGTACATGATGATTGTGGGGAGCCAACCGTTCTATGGCAGCGGCACACTGGAGGAATACCACCGGTCTCTGCAGGAGGACGTCCCAGATATTCCAGACTGGATGCCCAACGATGCCCTTGACATCCTAGAAGGCGTAAGTAGGATCAGAGAAAGAAGGAAGATGAAGGACTATAAGGAAAGCTATAAGATATGATGTGGAGAGTCCATGGACATTGTGTAATAACGTATCAGTAATAATCCGTAATATAATGATTAATGGTCTCTCTCATTTTCCAGCTTCTTTGCAAATCTCCATCTGCCCGGTATGCTATAACATCCTTCATCCGAGAGCGCCCATTCTTCTACCCTATATACTGGTTCGACGTGGAGTCCGGCGAAGCCGACCCACCATTCCGATGGGGCGATGATGTAAGTATAGCACATAGGGACATCCATAGTGTTATCAATGCTCAGTAACACACATATCCACTATACACCTTATCATTATATCCCCCCGGTATACATTATATATGTGAGGAGACGATTCTCAGATGTGTATATTTCTCGTCTTAAAATGGAGAATAGCGGCGCACACCATATCAAATTACTTCTTTATTAATGTCCTTTAAAACATATCAGCAGGGAGAGAGAGAAGGAGCAGGTGTGGCTGGTCAGACAGACCCGACAATATGTTTTAAAGCACATTAATGAAAAAGTAATTTTATACGGTGAGTGACGCTTTTCTCTATTTTTGGACAGCAATTGTTTCCCCAGTCTGGGGTGTATTTAGCTGAGCACTACTGTGGTCCACGAACCCTTTCTTAATTGTGCAACTCGCAACATTGTACTCAGACTTTATGATAGTGCAGAATCGCCTAACTTTCTTTATTTTGAATATATTTCTCTCCTTACAGGAGGATTAGGCTGATATAAATCAGCCCCATTCCAGTAACATCTAGGAATGAAGCTTTCCATTAATCAGATGAGACAATTACACTGGACTTTCTTATTTACCGGACTGTGACAAACTTACCGATCTTCCACCACATAACATCAACGTAGATTCGAGCACCAAACATCCAGGGATTCATTCCGATCGCCATATTTGGGGTCAGGAAGGATTTTTTTTCCCTTGATATGAGGATAATCGAACAACGAGTCCTCAGGGTTATTTTTCGCCTTCCTCTGGATCAACATAGCAAGTAATTAAAGGCTGAAATTGAAGGATTTCTTTCAGCCATACTTGCTATGTCACCATCTGGACGACTCATCTACAATGTGGTGGTAAGGAGACGACTATCAGATATGGACAGACAGAAGGCAGCCGCTGCTCCTTCTCCTACCAGACAGGAAAAAAAGAAGGTAGCGGCTGCTCCTTCACCTACTGGATATGGACAGACAGAAGAAAGCGGCTGCTCCTTCTTATAATTGACCAAGTAAAGAGAGATGGAAGCGGCTGCTCCTTCTCATACTTGGCCATGTAGCAACAGAATGAAGCGGCTGCTTCTTCTACTACCTGGCTGTGGACAGAGAGAAGAAGCGGCTGCTCCTTCATCTACCTAGCCATGGTGAAACAGAAGGCCGTATGGTTGATCGCAGTGCTGTAGGAATCCAGGAAAACTCCAACTGCATAGATCACACATTCCTGCTCTTCTCCTCTCCGTCATGTGTGATCCAGACCTGAATGTCCAAAAACAGCTCAAGTGCAACCAAAGGCCTGAAGAGCGGAATCATCATCTGCTCCTTTCTATAGAAAGTGACTGTATCTACAGACTTTCTTTTTTCATCTTTGCATATTATTAACAACTTATATGCACAAATATATATATTGAACATCTATGGTGTTTCTGGTTAGATTATTCTTATATACAGAACTGCTTGTTGGTATGTTTAATAATATCATAATTGAGCGAACCTTTCAAGGGTTGGTTTGGTTCTGCTCGGCGAACTTACCGATGTTCGTCGAACGGTTCGACGAACATATCCGAATCCCATTGCATTCAATGGGAGGCAAAACCAAACGCATACACAACACGTTCAAAGGGACCGAAAAGCTGACAAAACAGCTCAAATTATGGGCAGACACCAGGAAAAGTGGCATCAATTGACCCACAGTACAAATTTTATAATGGCACAGCAGCAGTCAGCCATGGGCCATGCATGAGGTATCAGGGTATGGGCCAGCATTTATAGCTTTGAATTTAACTTCAAATTAAGACGGGGTGGGTGAGGGATCGGTGTAGGCCTGCTGTGCTGGGAGCCCTGATACCACATGCAACAGTTCAACCTGCTTTTCTGGTCAGCCACACTCAGGTGGCACAAACATCAGTTTCATAGACTACTATTGATAGAAAAATGTAAGGATAGTAACACAGGTAGTTGACTGAAAGTAAGTGCACGCCTTCCGATCTGAGAGCCCTAGCGCTACAGGCAACACACATGAAGGAGATCCAAAGAGGAGTCTCCAGATTTAAAAAAATTAAAGGCAGACACCACCAAAGTGGCATCAATTTCACCAGAGTAAAAATAGTATAATGGGGACCGACACCTCTTCCACTACAGGAAACCCAGCAGATGGAAACCCAACTTGGAGTCTCCATGTTTTGAAAAAATAGGGGCAGACACCAACAAAGTGACATCAATTTCACCAAAGTAGAAATAGTATAATGGGGACCTACTCCCCTTGCACTACAGGAAACACACCAGATGGACACTAGAGATGAGGAAACTTTCAAAGTTCGGTTCTGCTTGGCGAACTTCCCGATGTTCGCTGAACGGTTCGCCGAGCAAATCCGAATCCCATTGCATTCAATGAAAGGTAAAACCAAAAGCATACACAACACCTTCAAAGGGACCCAAAAGCTGCCAAAACAGCTCAAATTAGCTGCAGACACCAGGAAAATTGACCCACAGTACAAATAGTATAATTATTATTATTTATTATTACAGCGCCATTTATTCCATGGAGCTTTACATGTGAAAAGGGCTATACATAGCAAACAACAAGTACAATAATCTTGAACAAAAAAAAGAGTCACCGACTGGTACAAGAGGAGAGCGGACCATGCAAGCGAAGGCTCACAAACAATCTACTAGGAATGGGTGAGGATACAGAAGGTGATGGGGGACTTCAACTACCCCGATATAGACTGGGAAACCGAAAGCTGTAGATCTCAGAAAGGAAACAGGTTTCTGTCAATTATCAAAGACAATTATTTGTCACAACTTGTGCAGGAACCAACTAGAGGGACGGCCCTTTTAGACTTAATATTAACTAACAGGCCAGACAGAATAACTGAGGTGCAGGTCGGGGGGCACCTGGGAAATAGTGACCACAACATTATACAATTCCACATGTGCTTCAGTAGGGTGCCCAGCAAGGGAGTCACAAAAACACTGAACTTCAGGAGGGCAAAGTTTGATCAGCTAAGAGATGCCCTTCACCTTATAGACTGGGATAGTATCTTTAGTAATAGGAGCACGGATAGAAAATGGGACATTTTCAAAACAGTTCTACATAGTCACTGTAGAAGGTACATACCTTATGGGAATAACAGGGCTAGGAATAGGAGGAAGCCAATGTGGCTAAATAAGGAAGTCAAGAGGGCAATGAAAAACAAAAAAAGGGCTTTCGGTAAACTTAAACAAGGCAGCGAGGAAGCGCTAATATCTTATAGGGAAAAAAACAAAATCTGTAAGAAACAAATAAGAATAGCAAAAGAGGAGACAGAGAGACTAATTGCCAAGGAAAGTAAAACGAATCCCAAACTGTTCTTTAACTATATAAACAGTAAAAGGATTAAAACTGATGGCGTTGGCCCATTGAAAAATAAGCTGGGTAAAATCATAGAGGGCGATGAGGGTAAAGCAAACCTACTCAATAGCTTCTTCTCCACTGTTTTCACAAAAGAAAACAATTTATCAGAGGAAATGCAGAGTGATAAAGTAAATCCTCCGCTAAATATCACCCACCTAACCCAGGGGGAAGTTCAGAAACGCCTAAATAATATCAAAATAGACAAGTCACCAGGCCCAGATGACATACACCCCCGGGTACTAAAAGAATTAAGTAATGAGATAGACAGACCGCTGTATCTTATATTCAAGCACTCTTTATGGACAGGGACTGTCCCACTAGACTGGCGCCAAGCAAATGTGGTACCAATATTCAAAAAGGGGTCTAAAAGTGACCCTGGGAACTATAGACCAGTCAGCTTAACGTCTGTTGTGGGTAAATTGTTTGAAGGATTTCTTAGAGATGCTATTGTAGAATATCTTAATGATAATAACTGTCTAACTCCATATCAACATGGATTCATGAGGGATCGCTCCTGCCAAACAAACCTGATCGCCTTCTACGAGGAGGTGAGCTCACAGCTGGACCGGGGAGAGTCAGTGGATGTTGTATACCTTGACTTCTCCAAAGCGTTTGATACCGTGCCACACAAAAGGTTGGTATAAAAATGAGAATGCTTGGTCTGGGGGATAATGTGTGCAAGTGGGTAAATAGCTGGCTGAGTGATAGAAAGCAGAGGGTGGTTATCAATGGAGTAAGCTCAGGGTGTGTCAGGGTTACTAGCGGGGTGCCTCAAGGGTCTGTCTTGGGCCCTATATTATTTAATATATTTATTAATGATCTAGTGGAAGGGTTGCATAGTAAAATAGCAATATTTGCAGATGATACTAAACTTTGTAAAGTAGTTAATACAGATGAGGACAAGGCACAGCTACAGGAGGATTTAGATAAATTGGGGAGTTGGGCCAAAAAATGGCAAATGGGGTTCAATGCCGATAAATGTAAGGTCATGCACATGGGAAAGAAAAACAGCAGTCACCCATACATATTAAATGGGAAACCGTTGGGGAAATCTGACATGGAGAAGGACCTGGGCGTCTTGGTTAACAGCAAATTAAATTGGAGTGCCCAGTGTCAGGCAGCAGCTGCGAAGGCAAATAGAGTCATGGCATGCATCAGAAGAGGAATAGGGGCATATGATGAGAACATTGTTCTTCCTCTGTATAAAGCGCTGGTAAGGCCGCACTTAGAATATTGTGCACAGTTCTGGGCTCCGGTGCTCAGGAAAGACATATTGGAGCTAGAGAGGGTACAAAGGAGGGCGACTAAGGTAATAAAGGGAATGGAGGGACTAGAATACCCAGAGAGGTTGTCAAAATTAGGCCTATTTACATTGGAAAAGAGAAGGCTTAGGGGAGACCTCATAAACATGTATAAATACATCAGGGGGCAGTACAGAGATCTCTCCCATGACCTGTTTATACCAAGGATGGTGACAAAGACGAGGGGGCACACTATGCGTCTGGAGGAAAGGAGGTTCCTGCACCAGCATAGAAGGGGATTCTTTATGGTCAGAGCCGTGAGACTCTGGAACTCTCTGGGAGAGGAAGTGGTGATGTCCAACTCACTTAAAGAGTTCAAGAGAGGCCTGGACGCCTTTCTTGAGAACAATAAAATTACATCTTATGCTTAGTTAATTAATCCAGGGATTTAATCTTACTGCCAGATTGGTGTCGGGAAGTGAATTTTTCCTCAGTGATGTAAATTGGCCTATACCTCATGGTTTTTTGTTGCCTTCCCCTGGATCAACGCTGCGGAATAGCTGCAGTGCACAAGAAATAGGCTGAACTGGATGGACGCTTGTCTTTTTTCGGCCTTATAAACTATGTAACTATGTAACTATGTAACTATGTAAGATCAGAGTCAAGTTTGTAGGACTGGGGAGAGTGGGTAGCCATTGACTTTGATGGATAGGTCAGCTGAAGGGGTTGAATGAGATGGTGGAAAGATAATTGTGACATGCAGAAGCAGTGCTGTTGCTTTCAAAGCATCCAGCAACTGTTACAAATAACACAAGCACAGGAGACAGGAAGTGTTGTGCTTCAGAAGCATCCAGCAACTAGAGGGCTTAACACGGTCACAGGAGACAGGGAGTGTTTTAGCAGAGCCCCAGGGGGACTGTGGTGAACTTGTTATTGTAGTCTGGCTCAAGCCGAAGAGAGAGGTGGTGTGTATCTGACAGAAGGCAACTAAACAGGATTGAAGAGAAGACTGAAGGCAGATGAGAGGGGTGTCGGTACAGGGGTAGCACTGCTGCAGCAAGGCATGTCCCCTGAAAGCCGGAGGAGTGTCAGCTCCAGTAAGGGGGCAAATAGGAGAGCAGGGCAAGTCAGGCAGGTGCTGGTAGTGGGGGACTCAATTATTAGGGGAACAGATAGGGCAATCTGTCACAAAGACAGGGATCGTCGAACAGTGTGCTGCCTACCTGGCGCTCGAGTCCGGCACATCGCTGATCGGGTTGACAGATTACTGGGAGGGGCTGGTGAGGACCCAGCGGTCATGGTGCACATTGGCACAAATGACAAAGTTAGAGGTAGGTGGAAGGTCCTTAAAGATGATTTCAGGGAATTAGGCTGCAAGCTTAGAGCAAGGACCTCCAAGGTGGTATTCTCGGAAATACTACCTGTACCATGTGCCACGCCAGAGAGGCAACGGGAGATTAGGGAGAAAAATAAGTGGCTCAAGAACTGGTGTAGGAAGGAGGGATTTGGGTTCCTGGAGAACTGGGCCGACTACGCTAGGGAACGGCTGCACCTCAATGGGGAGGGTGCAGCTGTGCTGGGGAGAAAATGGCTAGAAGGTTGGAGGAGTGATTAAACTAGGGATTGGGGGGAGGGTGTTCATTTTATAGCTGGGGAAGATAGTGCAGAGAATGACCTGGGCACAAATAAAGAAATTGGGGGTGGGGTTAGAACAGTCAATAAAGTAAGAAGGAATAGAGGTACAGAGAGATACATAAAATGCATGTACACTAATGCCAGAAGCCTCACCAACAAAATGGAGGAATTAGAATTAATTTTGTTGGAAAATAATTATGACATGGTGGGGATATCTGAGACATGGCTGGACGAGAGCCATGACTGGGCAGTTAACTTACAGGGCTATAGTCTGTTCTGAAATGACCGTACAAACAAGCGAGGGGGGTGTGTGTTTATATGTAAAATCATCCTTAAAACCCATCTTGCGGGAGAATATATGTGAATATAATGAAAATGTAGAGTCCCTGTGGGTGGAGATAAGGGGAAGGGGAAAAAATAATAAATTACTTATTTCTTATAATATTTCTTATAATCTCCAAAAATAATGGAAGCAGTGGAGAATATCCTTGTAAAGCAAATAGATGAAGTAGCGACTCAAGGAGAACTCATTATTATGGGGGACTTCAACTACCCTGAAATACATTGGGGGACAGAAACCTGTAGTTCAAGCAAAGGTAATAGGTTTTTGACTACTATGAGAGACAATTACCTTTCACAACTGGTTAAGGAACAAACAAGAAGGGGGGCACTGCTAGACCTAATATTTACCAACAAGCCAGACCGCATATCAAATATACGAGTTGGGGGTCACTTGGGTAATAGTGATTACAAAATAATAAGTTTTCATGTAACCTTTAATAAGATGGGTAGTAGAGGGGTTACAAGGACACTAAACTTCAGGAAGGCAAATTTCCAACGGTTGAGAGATGATCTTAGTGCAATATACTGGGACGATATCCTGAGACATAAAGCTACACAAAGCAAATGGGAGACATTTATTAGCATCCTGAATAGGACCGTTGCACAATGTATACCCTATGGGAATAAACATGCTAGAAATAGGAGGAAACCACTATGGCTAAATAGAGCTGTAAGGGGCGCAATAAGTGACAAAAAGAAAGCATTTAGAGAACTAAAGCTAGTAGGTAGTGATGAGGCATTAAATAAATATAGAAAATTAAATAAATTCTGTAAAAACCAAATCAAGGCAGCAAAGATTGAGACAGAGAGAATCATTGCCAGATAAAGTAAAAATAATCCCAAAATATTCTTTAACTACACAAATAGTAAAAAACTAAAAAATGATAGTGTTGGTCCCCTTAAAAATAGTCTGGGTGAAATGGTGGATGAGGATGAGGAAAAAGCCAATATGCTAAATGATTTTTTTCAACCGTATTTACACAAGAAAATCGCATGACAGAAAACATGATAAGTCAGTGATAACAAAAATTCTCCATTAAATGTCACTTGCTTAACCCAGCAGGAAGTACGGCGGCGTCTAAAAATCACTAAAGTTGACAAATCCCCGGGCCCGGATGGGATACACCCACGAGAACTGCAGGAATTAAGTAACGTCATAGATAGACCATTATTTTTAATCTTTAAAGATTCCATAATAACAGGGTCTGTACCACAGGACTGGCGTATAGCAAATGTGGTGCCAATATTCAAAAAGGGGACAAAAACTGAACTTGGAAGTTATAGGCCAGTAAGCTTAACCTCTACTGTGTGTAAAATCCTGGAGGGTTTCCTAAGAGGTGCTATACTAGAGTATCTGAGGAGGAATAACTTCATGACCCAATATCAACATGGGTTTACGAGGGACCGTTCCTGTCAAACTAATCTGATCAGTTTTTATGAGGAGGCAAGTTCCGGACTGGACCAAGGAAATGAAGTGAATGTTGTGTATATGGACTTTTCAAAAGCTTTTGATACAGTTCCACACAAAAGATTGATACATAAAATGAGAACAATGGGGATAGGGGAAAATATATGTAAGTGGGTTAAGAATTGGCTCAGTGATAGGAAACAAAGGGTGGTTATTAATGGAACGCACTCAGACTGGGTCTCAGTTAACAGTGGGGTACCACAGGGGTCAGTATTGGGCCCCCTTCTTTTTAACATATTTATTAATGACTTTTTAGAGGGCATACAGAGTAATATTTCAATATTTGCAGATGACACTAAACTCTACAGGGTAATCAATACAGAGGAGGGTAATTTTATATTACAGGAGGATCTGTGTAAACTAGAACCTTGGGCTGATAAATGGCAAATGAGCTTTAATGGGGATAAATGTAAGGTAATGCACTGGGACAGAGGAAATAAATTGTATAATTATATGCTTAATTGAAAAACACTGTGCAAAACTGGAACTGAAAAAGACCTGGGTGTATTGGTGGACGACAAGCTCACGTTTAGTGGCCAGTGTCAGGCAGCTGCTGCAAAGGCAAATAAAATAATGGGATGCATTAAAAGAGGCATAGATGCTCATGAGGAGAACATAATTTTACCTCTATACAAGTCACTAGTGCGACCACACTTAGAATACTGTGTACAGTTCTGGTCTCCGGTGTATAAGAAAGACATAGCTGAACTAGAGCGGGTGCAGAGAAGAGCGACCAAGGTTATTAGAGGACTGGGGGGTCTGCAATACCAAGACAGGTTATTACACTTGGGGTTATTTACTGAGGAAAAACTAAGGCTTAGGGGTGATCTTATTACTATGTACAAGTATATGAGGGGACAGTACAAAGACCTTTCTACTGATCTTTTTACTCTGAGGCCTGAGACGGGGACAAGGGGGCATCTTCTACGTCTGGAGGAAAGAAGGTTTAATAATAATCACAGACGCGGATTCTTTACTGTAAGAGCAGAGAGACTATGGAACTCTCTGCCGCATGATGTTGTAATGAGTGATTCACTATTAAAATTTAAGAAGGGCATGGATGCCTTTCTTGAAAAGTATAATATTACAGGTTATACAGTGGTGGCCAAAAGTATTGGCACCCCTGCAATTCTGTCAGATAATACTCAGTTTCTTCCTGAAAATGATTGCAATCACAAATTCTTTGTTATTATTCTCTTCATTTAATTTGCTTGCAAGGAAAAAACACAAAAGAGAATGAAGCAAAAATCAAATCATTGATCATTTCACACAAAACTCCAAAAATGGGCCAGACAAAAGTATTAGCACCCTCAGCCTAATACTTGGTTGCACAACCTTTAGCCAAAATAACTGCGAACAACCGCTTCCGGTAACCATCAATGAGTTTCTTACAATGCTCTGCTGAAATTGTAGACCATTCTTCTTTGGCAAACTGCTCCAGGTCCCTGATATTTGAAGGGTGCCTTCTCCAAACTGCCATTTTGAGATCTCTCCACAGGTGTTCTATGGGATTCAGGTCTGGACTCATTGCTGGCCACCTTAGAAGTCTCCAGTGCTTTCTCTCAAACCATTTTATAGTTCTTTTGGAAGTGTGTTTTGGGTCATTGTCCTGCTGGAAGACCCATGACCTGTGAGGGAGACCCAGCTTTCTCACACTGGGCGCTACATTATGCTGCAAAATTTGTTGGTAGTCTCTTCAGACTTCATAATGACATGCACACGGTCAAGCTGTCCAGTGCCAGAGGCAGCAAAGCAACCCCAAAACATCAGGGAACCTCCGCCATGTTTGACTGTAGGGACCGTGTTCTTTTCTTTGAATACCTATTTTTTTTCCTGTACACTCTATGTTGATGCTTTTTGCCAAAAAGCTCTACTTTTGTCTCATCTGACCAGAGAACATTCTTCCAAAATGTTTTAGGCTTTCTCAGGTAAGTTTTGGCAAACTCCAGCCTGGCTTTTTTATGTCTCGGGGTAAGAAGTGGGGTCTTCCTGGGTATCCTACCATACAGTCCCTTTTCATTCAGACGCCGACGGATAGTACGTGTTGACACTGTTGTACCCTCGGACTGCAGGGCAGCTTGAACTTGTTTGGATGTCAGTCGAGGTTCTTTATTCACCATCCGCACAATCTTGCGTTGAAATCTCTCGTCAATTTTTCTTTTCCGTCCACATCTAGGGAGGTTAGCCACAGTGCCATGGGCTTTAAACTTCTTGATGACACTGCGCACGGAAGACACAGGAACATTCAGGTCTTTGGAGATGGACTTGTAGCCTTGAGATTGCTCATGCTTCCTCACAATTTGGTTTCTCAAGTCCTCAGACAGTTCTTTGGTCTTCTTTCTTTTCTCCATGCTCAATGTGGTACACACAAGGACACAGGACAGAGGTTGAGTCAACTTTAATCCATGTTAACTGGCTGCAAGTGTGATTTAGTTATTGCCAACACCTGTTAGGTGCCACAGGTAAGTTACAGGTGCTGTTAATTACATGAATTAGAGAAGCATCACATGATTTTTGAAACAGTGCCAATACTTTTGTCCACCCCCTTTTTTAGGTTTGGTGTGGAATTATATCCAATTTGGCTTTAGGACAATTCTTTTTGTGTTTTTTCATTGAAGACAAATTAAATGAAGATAATAATGCCAAAGAATTTGTGATTGCAATCATTTTCAGGAAGAAACTGAGTATTATCTGACAGAATTACAGGGGTGCCAATACTTCTGGCCACCACTGTAGTATATAATGGCCGACATATATTGCTCAATATAGTATCATGGCCCCATCTACTATATAATTGGCTTATCCCGTCTGTCTGTCCGTCCAGGAATTGCCGGCCGGACCAATCAGCGAAGCGGGATTTCAGAACAAGATGGCGGCCGTTAGCTCCATACTGTATATACTGGGCCCCATATATTGCTCCATACAGTATATTCTGGGCCCTATATATTGCTTCATACAGTATAATGGCCCCATATAGTATATAATGGCAGACATATATTGCTCCATACAGTATCATGGCCCCATATAGTATATAATAGGCCCCATATATTGCTCCATACAGTATATAATGGGCCCCATATATTGCTCCACACAGTATATAATAGGCCCCATATATTGCTCCACACAGTATATAATAGGCCCCATATATTGCTCCACACAGTATATAATGGGACCCATATATTGCTCCATACAGTATATAATAGGCCCCATATATTGCTCCACACAGTGTATAATAGGCCCCATATATTGCTCCACACAGTATATAATGGGACCCATATATTGCTCCATACAGTATATAATAGGCCCCATATATTGCTCCACACAGTGTATCATGGGCCCCATATATTGCTCCATACAGTATATACTGAGCCCCATATATTGCTGCACAGTATAATTTCCCCTTATAATATATAAAGGGCCACATTTTTTGCTTCATACTGTATATACTGGGCCCCATATATTGCTTCATACAGTATACACTTGGCCCCATATATTGCTCCATACTGTATATACTGGGCCCCATATATTGCTCCATACAGTACTTACTGGGCCCCATAAATTGCTGCACAGTATAATGGCCCCATATAGTATGTAATAGGCCCCATATATTGCTCCATACAGTATATACTGGACCCCATATATTGCTCCATACAGTATATACTGAGCCCCATATATTGCTGCACAGTATAATTTCCCCTTATAATATATAAAGGGCCACATTTTTTGCTTCATACTGTATATACTGGGCCCCATATATTGCTCCATACAGTACTTACTGGGCCCCATAAATTGCTGCACAGTATAATGGCCCCATATAGTATAAAATAGGCCCGATATATTGCTCCATATAGTATAATGGCCACATATAGTACATAATGGGCCCTATATATTGCTCCATACAGTATATACTGGGAACATTGCTGCACAGTATAATGGCCCCATATAGTATATAATGGGCTCCATAAATTGCTAAACAGTATAATGGACCCAATATAATATATAAGGGGCCCCATATATTGCTCCATACAGCATAATGGCCCCATGTAGTATAATGACCACATATAGTATATAATAGGCCCCATATATTGCTCCATACAGTATAATGGCCACATATAGTATATAATGGGCCCCATATATTGCTCCATACAGTATATAATGAGCCCCATATATTGCTCCATACAGCATAATGGCCCCATATAGTGCTCCATACAGTATAATGACCACATATAGTATCTAATAGGCCCCATATAGTGCTCCATACAGTATAATGGTCCCCATATATTGCTCCATACAGTATATACTGGGCCCCATATATTGCTCCATACAGTATATACTGGGCCCCAGATATTGATCCACAGTATAATGACCCCATATAGAATATAACGGGCCCCATATATTGATGCATACAGTATAATGGCTCCATATATTATATAATGGGCCCCATATATTGCTCCATACAGTATATACTGAGCCCCATATATTGCTCCACACAGTAAAATGGCCACGTATAGTATATAATAGGCCCCATATATTGCTCCATACAGTATAATGGCCCCATATAGTATATAATGGGCCCCATATATTGCTCCCATACAGTATATACTGAACCCCATATACAGTTATATGAAAAAGTTTGGGCACCCCTATTAATCTTAAGCTTAATGTTTTATAAAAATTGGTGTTTTTGCAACAGCTATTTCAGTTTGATATATGTAATAACTGTTGGACACCGTAACGTTTCTGCCTTGAAATGAGGTTTATTGTACTAACAGAAAATGTGCAATCTGCATTCAAACAAAATTTGACCGATGCATAAGTATGGGCACCTCACCAGAAAAGTGACATTAATATTTAGTAGATCCTCCTTTTGCAAAAATAACAGCCTCTAGTCGCTTCCTGTAGCTTTTAATGAGTTCCTGGATCCTGGATGAAGGTATTTTTGACCATTCCTCTTTACAAAACAATTCCAGTTCAGTTAAGTTTGATGGTCGCCGAGCACGGACAGCCCTCTTCAAATGACCCCACAGATGTTCAATGATATTCAGGTCTGGGGACTGGGATGACCATTCCAGAACATTGTAATTGTTCCTCTGCATGAATGCCTGAGTAGATTTGGAGCGGTGTTTTGGATCATTGTCTTGCTGAAAGATCCATCCCCTGCGTAACTTCAACTTTATCACTGATTCTTGAACATTATTGTCAAGAATCTGCTGATACTGAGTGAAATTCATGCGTCCCTCAACTTTAACAAGATTGCCGGTGCCGGCATTGGCCACACAGCCCCAAAGCATGATGGAACCTCCACCAAATTTTACTGTGGGTAGCAAGTGTTTTCTTGGAATGCTATGTTTTTTTGCCGCCATGCATAACGCCTTTTTGTATGACCAAACAACTCAATCTTGGTTTCATCAGTCCAAAGGACCTTCTTCCAAAAAGAAATTGGCTTCTCCAAATGTGCTTTTGCATACCTCAGCCGACTGTTTGTGGTGTGCTTGCAGAAATGGCTTCTTTCGCATCACTCTCCCATACAGCTTCTCCTTGTGCAAAGTGCGTTGTATAGTTGACCGATGCACAGTGACACCATCTGCAGCAAGTTGATGCTGCAGCTCTCTGGAGGTGGTCTGAGGATTGTCCTTGACTGATCTCACCATTCTTCTTCTCTGCCTTTCTGATGTTTTTCTTGGCCTGCCACTTCTGGCCTTAACAAGAACTGTCCCTGTGTTCTTCCATTTCCTTACTATGTTCCTCACAGTGGAAACTGACAGGTTAAATCTCTGAGACAGCTTTTTGTATCCTTCCCCTGAACAACTATGTTGAATAATCTTTGTTTTCAGATCATTTGACAGTTGTTTTGAGGAGCCCATGATGCCACTCTTCAGAGGAGATTCAAACAGGAGAACAACTTGCAAGTGGCCACTTTAAGTAGCTTTTCTCATGATTGCAAACACCTGGCTATGAAGTTCAAAGCTCAATAAGGTTACAAAACCAATAAAAGTGCTTTAGTAAGTCAGTAAAAAGTAGGTAGGAGTATTTAAACCAAGAAAATGATAAGGGTGCCCATACTTATGCACCTGTCAAATTTTGTTTGAATGTA
Source organism: Phyllobates terribilis (assembly GCF_046119375.1). Lineage (NCBI taxonomy): Eukaryota > Metazoa > Chordata > Amphibia > Anura > Dendrobatidae > Phyllobates > Phyllobates terribilis. Next base: position 1,977,871 of record NW_027363102.1, on the reverse strand, counting down.
GATTGCACATTTTCTGTTAGTATAATAAATCTCATTTCAAGGTAGAAACATTACTGTGTCCAACAGTTATTACATATATCAAACTGAAATAGCTGTTTCAAAAACACCAATTTTTATAAAACATTAAGCTTAAGATTAATAGGAGTGCCCATACTTTTTCATATAACTGTATTGCTGCACAGTATAATGGCCCCATATAGCATATAATGGGCCCCATATATTGCTCCATACAGTATAATGGCCCCATATAGTGTATAATGTGCCACATATTTTGCTCCATACTGTATATACTAGGCACCATAAATTGCTCAATACAATATAATGGCCCCATATAGTATATAATAGGCCCCATATAGTGCTCCAAACAGTAGAATGGGCCCCATATATTGCTCCTCACAGTATATACTGGACCCCATATAATGCTCCATTAAGTATAATGGCCCCATATAGTATATAATGGGCCCCACATATTGCTCCATACAGTATAATGGCCCAATATAGTGCTCCATACAGTATATACTGGACCCCATATATTGCTACATAAAGTATAATGGCCCCATATAGTATATAATGAGCCCCATATATTGTTCCATACAGTATACTGGCCACATATATTTCTCCATACAGTATAATAGCCCCTTATAGTATATAATAGGCCCCACATATTACTCCATACAGTATAATAGCCCCATATATTGCTACATACAGTATATGATGGGCCCCATATATTTCTCCATAGAGTATATAATGGGCCCCATATATTGCTCCATAAAGTATATACTGAGCCCCATTTAATGATCCATACACTATAATGGCCTCATATAGTATATAATACGCACCATATATTGCTCTATACAGTATAATGGCCCCATATAGTATATAATAGGCCCCTTATATTGCTCCATACAGTATATAATGGGCCCCATATCTTGCTTCATACAGTATAATGGCCCCATATAGTATATAATTGGCCCCATGTATTGCTCCATACAGTATAATGACCTTATATAGTATATAATGGGCCCCATATATTGCTCCATACAGTATAATGGCCCCATATAGTATATAATGGGCCCTATATATTGTTCCATACAGTATATACTGGGTCCTCTAAATTGCTCCAAACAATATAAAGGCCCCATGTAGTATATAATGGGCCCAATGTACTGCTCCACACATTATATACTGGGCCCCATAAATTGTTCCATACAATTTAATTGCCCCATATAGTATATAATGGGCTCCATGTTTTGCTCTATGCGGAATATTCTGGGCCCCATAAATTGTTCCATACAGTATAATAGCCCCATATAGTATATAATGGCCTACATATATTGCTCCATACAGTATCATGGCCCCATATACCATATAAGAGGCCCCATATATTGCTCCACACAGTATATAAAGGGCCCCATATATTGCTCCATACAGTATATACTGAGCCCCATATATTGCTGCACAGTATAATTTCCCCTTATAATATATAAGGGCCACATTTTTTGCTCCATACTGTATATAATGGGCCCCATATATTGCTCCATACAGTACATACTGGACCCCATATATTGCTTCATACAGTATAATGGCCCCATATAGTATATAATGGCCTACATATATTGCTCCATACAGTATCATGGCCCCATATACCATATAAGAGGCCCCATATATTGCTCCACACAGTATATAAAGGGCCCCATATATTGCTCCATACAGTATATACTGAGCCCCATATATTGCTGCACAGTATAATTTCCCCTTATAATATATAAGGGCCACATTTTTTGCTCCATACTGTATATAATGGGCCCCATATATTGCTCCATACAGTATATACTGGGCCCCATATATTGCTCCATACAGTATATACTGGGCCCCATATTTTGCTCCATACAGTACAAACTGGGCCCCATATATTGCTCTATACTGTATATACTGGGCCCCATATATTGCTCCATACAGTACAAACTGGGCCCCATATATTGCTCCATACAGTACTTACTGGGCCCCATATATTGCTGCACAGTATAATGGCCCCATATATTGCTCCATACAGTATAATGGCCCCATATAGTGTATACTGTGCCACATATTTTGCTCCAAACTGTATATACTGGGTACCATAAATTGCTCAATACAGTATAATGGCCCCATATAGTGCTCCATACAGTATAATGGGCCCCATATATTGCTCCATACAGTATATACTGGACCCCATATATTGCTCCATAAAGCATAATGGCCCCATATAGTATATAATGGACCCCATATATTGCTCCATACGGTATAATAGCCCCTTATAGTATATAATTGGGCCCCACATATTGCTCCATACAGTATAATGGCCCAATATAGTGCTCTATACAGTATATACTGGACCCCATATATTGCTCTATAAAGTATAAAGGCCGCATATAGTATATAATGAGCCCCATATATTGTTCCATACAGTATAATGGCCACATATATTTCTCCATACAGTATAACCCCCTCATATAGTATATGATAGGCTCCATATATTGCTCCATAGAGTATATACTGGGCCCCATATATTGCTCCATACAGTATAATGGCCCCATATATTATATAATGGGCCCAATATATTGCTCCATAGAGTATATACTAGGCCCATATATTGCTCCATACAGTATAATGGCCCCATATATTATATAATGGGCCCAATATATTGCTCCATACAGTATATACTGGGCCCTAGATACTGTTCCATACAGTATAATGGTCACATATAGTATATAATAGGTCCCATATATTGCTCCATACAGTGTAATGGCCATATATAGTATATAATAGGCCCCATATATTGCTCCATACAGTGTAATGGCCACATATAGTATATAATAGGCCCCAAATATTGCTCCATACAGTATATACTGGGCCCCATATATTGCTGCAAAGTATAATGGCCCCATGTAATATATAAAGGGCCACATTTTTTGCTCAATACTGTATATACTGGGCCCCAATATATTGCTAAATACAGTATATACTGGGCCCCATATACAATATAATTGCTCCATATAGTATATAATGGGCTCCATAAATTGCTCCATACAGTATAATGGACCCATATATTATACAATGGGCCCAATATATTGCTCCATACAGTATATACTGGGCCCCATATATTGCTCCATAATGTATATACTGGGCCCAATATATTGCTCCATACACTTCTTACTGTGCCCCTTATATTGCTGCACAGTATTATGGCCCCATATAGTATAAAATAAGCCCGATATATTGTTCCATATAGTATAATGGCCACTTATAGTATATAATGGGCCCCATATATTGCTCCATATAGTATATACTGGGCCCCATATATTGCTGCACAGTATAATGGCCCCATATAGTATATAATAGGCTCCATAAATTGCTAAATACAGTAAAATGGCCCCATATAATATATAATGGGCCCCATATATTGCTCCATACAGCATAATGGCCCCATATAGTGCTCCATATAGTATAATGACCACATATAGTATATAATAGGCCCCATATATTGCTCCATACAGTATAATGGCCACATATAGCATATATTGGGCCCCATATATTGCTCCATACAGTATATAATGGGCCCCATATATTGCTCCATACAGCATAATGGCCACATATAGTGCTCCATACAGTATAATGACCACATATAGTATATAATAGGCCCCATATATTGCTCCAAACAGTATATACTGGGCCCCATATATTGCTCCATACAGTATATACTGGGCCCAGATATTAATCCACAGTATAATGGCCCCATATAGAATATAATGGGCCCCATATATTGATGCATACAGTATAATGGCTCCATATATTATATAATGGGCCCGATATATTGCTCCATACAGTAAAATGGCCACATATAGTATATAATAGGCCCCATTTATTGCTCCATACAGTATAATGGCCCCATATAGTATATAATGGGCCCCATATATTGCTCCATACATTATATACTGAGCCCTATATATTGCTGCACAGTATAATGCCCCATATAGTAAATAATGGCCCCATATATTGCTCCATACAGTGTAATGGCCCCATATAGTGTATAATGTGCCACATATTTTGCTCCATACTGTATATCCTGGGCACCATAAATTACTAAATACAGTATAATGGCCCAATATAGTGCTCCATACAGTATAATGACCACATATAGTATATAATAGGCCCCATATAATGCTCCATACAGTATAATGGGCCCCATATATTGCTCCATACAGCATACACTGGACCTCATATATTGCTCCATAAAGTATAATGGTGCCATATAGTATATAATGGACCCCATATAGTGCTCCATACAGTATATACTGGATCCATATATTGCTCCATAAAGTATAATGGCCCCATATAGTATATAATGATCCCCATATATTGTTCCATACAGTATAATGGCCACATATATCTCTCCATACAGTATAATAGCCCCTTATAGTACATAATAGGCCCCACATATTGCTCCATACAGTATAATGGCCTCATATATTGCTACATACAGTATATAATGGGCCCCATATATTGCTCCATACAGTATATAATGGGCCCCATATATTGCTCCATACAGTATATACTGAGCCCCATTTATTGCTCCATACACTATAATGGCCCCATATAGTATATAATAGGCCCCTTATATTGCTCCATACAGCATATAATTGGCCCCATATCTTGTCCATACAGTATATTGGCCCCATATAGTATATAATGGGCCCTATATAGTATATAATGGGCCCCATGTATTGCTCTATACAGTATAATGGCCCCATATAGTATATAATTGGCCCCATGTATTGCTCCATACAGTATAATGGCCCCATATATTGCTCCATACAGTATAATGGCCCCATATAGTATATAATGGGCCCTATATATTGTTCCACACAGTATATACTGGGTCCTCTAAATAACTCCAAACAATATAAAGGCCCCATGTAGTATATAATGGGCCCAATGTATTGCTCTTCACAGTATATACTGGGCCCAATAAATTGTTCCATACAATATAATTGCCCCATATAGTATATAATGGGCTCCATGTATTGCTCTATACAGTATATACTGGGCCCCATAAATTGTTCCATACAGTATATTATCTCCATATAGTATATAATGGGCCCCATATATTGCTCCATACAGTATAATGGCTCCATATAGTATATACTGGGCCTCATATACAGTATTGCTCCATACAGTATAATGGCCCCATAAAGTATATAATGGGCCTCATATAATGCTCCATACAGTATATACTGTGTCCCATATATTGCTTCATACAGTACAATGGCCCCATATATAGTATATAATGGCCGACATATATTGCTCCATACAGTATTATGGCCCCATATAGCATATAATAGGCCCCATATATTGCTCCACACAGTATATAATGGGCCCCATATATTGCTCCATACAGAATATACTGAGCCCCATTTATTGCTGCACAGTATAATTTCCCCTTATAATATATAAAGGGACACATTTTTGCCTCCATACTGTATATATTGGGCCCCATAAATTGTTCCATACAGTATATTATCTCCATATAGTATATAATGGGCCCCATATATTGCTCTTTATAGTATAATGGCCCCATAGAGTATATAATGGGCCTCATATAATGCTCCATACAGTATATACTGTGTCCCATATATTGCTTCATACAGTACAATGGCCCCATATAGTATATAATGGCCGACATATATTGCTCCATACAGTATTATGGCCCCATATAGCATATAATAGGCCCCATATATTGCTCCACATAGTATATAATGGGCCCCATATATTGCTCCATACAGTATATACTGAGCCCCATTTATTGCTGCACAGTATAATTTCCACTTATAATATATAAAGGGACACATTTTTGGCTCCATACTGTATATACTGGGTCCCATATTTTGCTCCATACAGTATATACTTGGCCCCATATATTGCTCCATACTGTATATACTGGGCCCCATATATTGCTCCATACAGTACTTACTGGTCCCCATATATTGCTGCACAGTATAATGGCCCCATATAGTATTTAATGGGCTCCATAAATTGTAAAATACAGTATAATGGCCCCATATAATATATAATGGGCCCCATATATTGCTCCTTACAGCATAATAGCCCCATATAGTGTTCCATACGGTATAATGACCACATATAGTATATAATGGGCCCCATATATTGCTCCATACAGTATATAATGGGCCCCATATATTGCTCCATACAGTATATACTGAGCCCCATTTATTGCTCCATACACTATAATGGCCCCATATAGTATATAATAGGCCCCTTATATTGCTCCATACAGTATATAATTGGCCCTATATCTTGTCCATACAGTATATTGGCCCCATATAGTATATAATGGGCCCTATATAGTATATAATGGGCCCCATGTATTGCTCCATACAGTATAATGGCCCCATATAGTATAGAATTGGCCCCATGTATTGCTCCATACAGTATAATGGTCCCATATATTGCTCCATACAGTATAATGGCCCCATATAGTATATAATGGGCCCTATATATTGTTCCACACAGTATATACTGGGTCCTCTAAATAGCTCCAAACAATATAAAGGCCCCATGTAGTATATAATGGGCCCAATGTATTGCTCCTCACAGTATATACTGGGCCCAATAAATTGTTCCATACAATATAATTGCCCCATATAGTATATAATGGGCTCCATGTATTGCTCTATACAGTATATACTGGGCCCCATAAATTGTTCCATACAGTATATTATCTCCATATAGTATATAATGGGCCCCATATATTGCTCCATACAGTATAATGGCTCCATATAGTATATACTGGGCCCCATACACAGTATTGCTCCATACAGTATAATGGCCCCATAGAATATATAATGGGCCTCATATAATGCTCCATACAGTATATACTGTGTCCCATATATTGCTTCATACAGTACAATGGCCCCATATAGTATATAATGGCCCCATATATTGCTCCATACAGTATTATGGCCCCATATAGCATATAATAGGCCCCATATAATGCTCCACACAGTATATAATGGGCCCCATATATTGCTCCATACAGTATATACTGGGCCCCATATATTGCTGCACAGTATAATTTCCCCTTATAATATATAAAGGGACACATTTTTGGCTCCATACAGTATATACTGGGCCCCATAAATTGTTCCATACAGTATATTATCTCCATATAGTATATAATGGGCCCCATATATTGCTCCATACAGTATAATGGCTCCATATAGTATATACTGGGCGCCATATACAGTATTGCTCCATACAGTATAATGGCCCCATAGAGTATATAATGGGCCTCATATAATGCTCCATGCAGTATATACTGTGTCCCATATATTGCTTCATACAGTACAATGGCCCCATATAGTATATAATGGCCGACATATATTGCTCCATACAGTATTATGGCCCCATATAGCATATAATAGGCCCCATATATTGCTCCACACAGTATATAATGGGCCCCATATATTGCTCCATACAGTATATACTGAGCCCCATTTATTGCTACACAGTATAATTTCCCCTTACAATATATAAAGGGACACATTTTTGGCTCCATACTGTATATACTGGTCCCATATTTTGCTCCATACAGTATATACTTGGCCTCATATATTGCTCCATACTGTATATACTGGGCCCCATATATTGCTCCATACAGTACTTACTGGTCCCCATATATTGCTGCACAGTATAATGGCCCCATATAGTATTTAATGGGCTCCATAAATTGTAAAATACAGTATAATGGCCCCATATAATATATAATGGGCCCCATATAATGCTCCATACAGTATATACTGTGTCCCATATATTGCTTCATACAGTACAATGGCCCCATATAGTATATAATGGCCGACATATATTGCTCCATACAGTATTATGGCCCCATATAGCATATAATAGGCCCCATATATTGCTCCACACAGTATATAATGGGCCCCATATATTGCTCCATACAGTATATACTGAGTCCCATTTATTGCTGCACAGTATAATTTCCCCTTATAATATATAAAGGGACACATTTTTGGCTCCATACTGTATATATTGGGCCCCATAAATTGTTCCATACAGTATATTATCTCCATATAGTATATAATGGGCCCCATATATTGCTCCATAAAGTATAATGGCCCCATAGAGTATATAATGGGCCTCATATAATGCTCCATACAGTATATACTGTGTCCCATATATTGCTTCATACAGTACAATGGCCCCATATAGTATATAATGGCCGACATATATTGCTCCATACAGTATTATGGCCCCATGTAGCATATAATAGGCCCCATATATTGCTCCACATAGTATGTAATGGGCCCCATATATTGCTCCATACAGTATATACTGAGCCCCATTTATTGCTGCACAGTATAATTTCCCTTTATAATATATAAAGGGACACATTTTTGGCTCCATACTGTATATACTGGGTCCCATATTTTCCTCCATACAGTATATACTTGGCCCCATATATTGCTCCATACTGTATATACTGTGCCCCATATATTGCTCCATACAGTACTTACTGGTCCCCATATATTGCTGCACAGTATAATGGCCCCATATAGTATTTAATGGGCTCCATAAATTGTAAAATACAGTATAATGGCCCCATATATTATATAATGGGCCCCATATATTGCTCCTTACAGCATAATAGCCCCATATAGTGTTCCATACGGTATAATGACCACATATAGTATATAATAGGCCCCATATATTGCTCCATACAGTATAATGACCACATATAGTATATAATGGGCCCCATATATTGCTCCATACAGTATATAATGGGCCCCATACATTGCTCCATACAGCATAATGGACCCATATAGTGCTCCAAACAGTATAATGACCACATATAGTATATAATAGGTCCCATATAGTGCTCCATACAGTATATACTGGGCCCCATATATTGCTCCATACAGTATATACTGGACCACATATAGTATATAATAGGCCCCACATAGTGCTCCATACAGTATATACTGGACCCCATATATTGCTCCATACAGTATAATGGCCCCATATAGTATATTATGGGCCCCATATATTGCTCCATACAGTATATACTGAGCCCCAGATATTGCTCCACAGTATAATGGCCCCTTATAATATATAAATGGCCATTTTTTTGCTCAATACTGTATATACTGGGCCTCATATATTGCTCCATACAGTATATACTGGGCCCCATATATTGCTCCATACAGTATAATGGCCCCATATAGTATATAATAGGCCCCATATATTGCTCCACACAGTATAATGGTCCCATATATTACTTCATACAGTATAATAGGCCCCCATATATTGCTCCATACAGTATAATTGTCCCATATATTGCTTCATACAGTATAATAGGCCCCATATATTGCTCCATACAGTATAATGGTCCCATATATTGCTTCATACAGTATAATAGGCCCCATATATTGCTCCATACAGTATAATGGTCCCATATATTGCTGCACAGTAAAATGGCCCCATATAGTATATAATGTGCCACATATTTTGCTCCATACTGTATATACTGGGCACCATAAATTGCTCAATACAGTATAAGGGCCTCATATAGTATATAATGGGCCCCATATATTGCTCCATACAGTATAATGGCCCCATATATTGCCCAGGGGAGGAAATTGTGCAACCCACCTCGGGGTCCTGGGATCCCCCAGTACCCCTGGAACACTTGTGTGCTGAAGATATAGCGGTAGCAAAACAAATGCTGAGAGAATAGTGTCATGTGTTCTCCAAAGATGACTCTGATATGACTCTGATATAGGCAGTATCCCGTCATTGCATTTGAAAATCAATTTGAAAGACACGACCCCAGTAACCAGAAGTGACATGTCTGTGCTAAAACCATTACATTGTGAAGTGAAAGAATATTCACAAGATCTCATCAAGAGAGGTTGGGTCCAAAAGTCGAAGTCATCTTATTCCTCTCCAATTTTCTGTGTTAGGAAGAAGGATGGTACGTTGTGACTCTGTTGTGATTACTGGGAGCTAAACCGAAAGTCAGTACCTGATCGACACCCGATACCAAAGATCCAAGATATGACGGATAGCCAATCAAGAAGCACCTGGTTCTCTGTCCTCGATCAGAGTAAGGTATACCACCAAAGGTTTGTCGAAGAGTCCAGTAGACCTTTGACAGCATTCATCACACCGTGGAGATTATATGAGTGGATCTGCATACCGTTTGGACTCAGTTCAGCTCCAGCATAATTTCAGATGAGCATGGAGTCATGTTTAGAAGGATTGAGGGACGATATCTGCCAGCCGTACTTGGATGACAATGTGGTACACAGCAAAACCTTCCGGGAGCATGTTGAACACGTGAGGACCGTATTTCAACGATATCAACAACATGGAGTTAAGTTGACCCCAAAGAAGTGTGAACTGTTCAAAAGACAAGTCCGCTTTCTAGGGAAAATTGTGTCCAGAGAAGGATATACCATGGACCCAGCAGAAATCGCTCCTGTACTAACCTTAAAAGACAGGCAGCCCTCGACCGTCGGGGAGTTGATGCAGATATTAGGATTCCTCTCCTACTATCATACTTACGTTCGGAACTTCTCCAGGATTGTCGCCGTACTATACCTCCTCTTGGGGGGGATAACAGAGACAACAACACTCACGGAGAAAAAGAAGAACGCGGGTAGGACATGGCTTAAAAGAAAGAACGCTGTTTCATCCCATCAGCCCATTCTCTGGACAGCCGACCACCAGGAGGTATTGGAAAAACTAGTAGACTACCTGGTAAAACCTTGGGATATCCTGATTTCAATTTACCATTTGTTCTTCATTGTAACGCTTCTCAAGTTGGACTGGGAGCTGCCCTGTATCAGCATCAAGATGGAAAAATGAGAGTGATCGGTTACGGTTCTAGAACGTTGACAGATGTCGAGAAGAAATACCATCTACATTCCAGAAAATTGGAGTTCCTGGCATTGAAATGGGCTATCTGAGAACGATTTAGAGATTAGTTCTACTAGAGGAAAGAGTTTGAGGTATGCACTGACAAAAACCCTTTGACCTATGTCCTTACTACAGCCAAACTGATTGCAACGGGTCAGAAATGGGTTGCTGAACTAGCTGACTTCAATTTCAGCATCAAGTACAGGCCAAGAAAATGCAATGTGGATGCTGACGGATTGTCAAGAATGCCACTAGAGCCTGAGGAGTTCATGCAAGAATGCTCGGAGGAAGTCAGTCTGGAAGCAATTGAGATCAGTACCCAAGCAGTACAAGCTTATCAGGAGGAAGACACACAATTATGGTATCCGTTGATGGTGGAAAACACCATAAAAACGAGAGCACAAGATCACCCCCGGTCTATTCAACAATTACCAAAACAGCAGCACAACGGGAAGATTAGATAATTGGTAGAATACTACTTTATGTGGACCAAAATCGGTTTCCAAGTAAACGAGAGAGAGCCAATGAGTCATCAGCAGTATCTGTTTTAATTAAAGAGTGGACGAAGCTCTACCTCACTGAAGACGGTATCCTGTATCGTAAAGGAGGACAAAAACGGCAGTTGGTACTACCCAGAGTATTCCATAGGTTGGTCTTCAAAGCACTCCATGAAAACATGGGACACCTGGGAGTGGAAAGGACAACCAACTTGATCCATGAACGTTTCTTCTGGCCGTACATACAGAGAGGTATTGAGAGGTACGTGACCAGGGAGTGTGCGTGTCTGAAACACATCAACACATCAACCCGGGCACCTATGGGAAACATCCAAACTACATATCCATTTGAGATGGTCTCAATAGACTTTCTACATCTCGAGACGTGCAAGGGTGGTTACTAATACATCTTGGTGGTGATGGACCATTTTACACGATTTGCTCAAGCATATGCCACCACCAATACATCGGGTCGAACAGCGGCAGAGAAGATCTTCAATGATTTTGCTGTGAGGTTTGGGTTCACTACAAGGTTACGCCACGGCCAAGAAAGAGAATTTGAGAACCAGCTCTTTGCCAAGCTCGGAAAGTACTGTAGAATTCAGAGATCCCACAAAACGCCCTATCACTCAGAAGGTAATGGACAAGTGGAATGTTTTAACCAAACATTATTGTCAATGTTGCGCACTTTAACTGCTGATGAGAAGAAAGACTGGAAGAGTTCTCTGTCAAAAGTGGTACATGCCTATAACTGTGCAAAGTCCAACGGGTTGCTCACCCTTTTTCCTATTGTATGGACGGTCGCCAAGACTGCCAATCGACATCATGTTCCATACTCCGGTGTCAGAGACTTACAGATTGTATCAGGAGTACGTTCGGAAATGGAAGGAACGGATGGCAGGGGCATACAATATAGCGCCCAAAGTAGTTACGCAAGGACTGAGCAAGAGTAATGAGTACTATGATCGAAAATGTTATGGAGCAGAATTGGCACCAGGAAGCCAGGTGCTAGTCAAGAAAGTACGTGAGAAAGGCGGTCCAGGAAAACGTTCGTACTGGGAAGACGAGGTGTATGTGGTCGTAAGAAGAAAAGCTGATGACAGCCCAGTGTATGAAATCCGATTGGAAATGGGAGACAAGAAAACCAGAATAGTCCATCGGAATTTACTACTACCCTGTGACTATCTCCCACCACAACAAGACTTCCCAGAAGTAGACTGACATCGTCCGAGATTGACTAAAAGACCGCCACAGACTGAAGCTCCGGAGGTGAATAGTGACCTTGAAAGTTCCGATGGAGAAGAACACACCATTGTATCTCTCGGACCAGCAAGGAGAGGGCTGTACCATCCTCAGGAGAGTTAACTAAACCCTGAGGCTCCAGAGTTCGTACCAAAGAGTATAGATGAAGTCCAATTCAGATCTGATGATCGCACACTGGCTCCTGAAGAGACCGATAGAGACTCAGGAGGAGCAAAATTACCAGACTGTGCGGAAACAAGCGACTCAGGAGAAGTACAGGAACTTACAGAGGCAGCTCCATGAGGATGCACGGGAAATGAGTGCGGCGGAAGAAACTTCTGTGACCGAAGAACCCGTGGTCTCTGAGGAACAACCCACCAGGAGGATGTCGACGCGAGAAGTGAGGAAGCCCATGATGCTGACGTATGAGACACTTGCTGAACCGAGTCAAGTGTCAAGGACTGTCGACTGGAAACAGGTATCTCTGCCTGTGGACTAGGTAAGCCCACTTGAGTGGTATTCACCAACGTGAGGCAGTATTGAAGATGTTGCCTGGTGGAAAGACTTGTTTTCATGCTTTGATTTTCCTTAAAAGACTTTGTAGAAACAAAGAACTGTTAAAGCATAGAGAGAGAGAGCTGGTTGAAGACGTACGAAAAGCTCCAGCTGAAGAGATGCTGAGTGTTTTAATTGTGTTAATTGTTTATTTCTTATAGGCATCCTACAAGAAAAAGGTTATAAGATTAAGTTGTTATCAATGTTTATGAACGTTATACTAATTTCACAATGCCAATTTGCATATAAAGTTATTCAACTTTCACCACTGTCTCAGAATTGGTTAGATTGATCAATTAAGACGAATGTCGAGGACGACATTCAAAAAGGAGGGAAATGTGTGGCATGCAGAAGTAGGGCTGTTGCTTTAAAAGCATTCAACAACTATTAGAAGTAACACAGGTACATGAGACAGGAAGTGTTGTGCTCCAGAAGCATCCAGCAACTAGAGGGTTTAACACAGTCACAGGAGAAGGGGAGTGTTTTAGCAGAGCCCCAGGGGGATTGTGGGGAAGTTGTGTACTGTCTGGCTGGAGCCAAAGAGAAAGGTGGTGTGTGTGTTCTGTATCTCACAGAAGCACCACTGCAAGTGAAAAGGATTCAAGTCAGGAGTGAAGCTAAGCACAGGTCAGGAAGAGTTCCTGAACTAACAGTGCAGAGTATTGTCAGGCAGACAGATAAGGACTGTAAGAAATGGTGTCACAGGGATCATCTCCCTCAGCAAACCCATCCCCCCTCCTCCATCTCCCTCTGCTGTAAAGAATGCTGTGTTCATTAATGTGCCTTTGCATTAGAACTGTGCTGTTCTGTACTACTGGGAAGACTGTGCACTGCTGTGCTGCTAAGGAAACTGTATTGTTTGTTACTGGAGTCTGTTGCTTATAAGACTTAACTTGCACTGGCTGTGCGGTTTCTTATTAAAAGCTACTGTTCTACCGTTTATAAGGACTCTTGTCAAGTGTGTCTGGTCACCAAGTGAAACAACCTACGTGTTTGTGCCTGAGGGTCAATACCCCTGTGTGCCTGAGAGAAGCTGCAGCACATGGTCTATGGTCTCCCTGAGTAACTGTTCCCCCAGGATGTAACCTGTTTCGCCCCTACCTGAACCTAGAGGCGTGCGTGTAACATGTATATGTTAAAGGGTGAGAATTTCCAACAATCCCATGTCTCAAACAATATTTAATACTAAGTTCTATATGGCATGTGATACTGAATATGTTATCTATGTTTTACAATGCCCATGTAAATTGTTATATGTGGGGAAAACAACTTGGGATTTTAAAACTAGAATAAACCACCATCGATATACAATTAGGAAAAAGAAATTAGATTTACCTATGTGAAAGCATTTTGTGGAATTGGGACAAAAATGGAAGGATCTTATGTAAGCACTTTATATATGTAATTTTTATGATGTGCTGGAATGTTTATTTATTGATATCATTGCTGCACCTATTTAATATATCAATATATACCATTGCACTGCTTGAGAAAGTTCCACACTTGGAACGAAACGTTGCCTTTTCACTATACTGTATATATATGTACAGTATATACTGTATATATATATACACCTATATTAAAAATCAGGATGGTGGGCCATCCAAATCTTGCACCGGGGCCCAACTGCCTCCAATCACACCACTGTTTAGGGCCACACTGGCATCAACTATAAATCACAAGGTGCTTGAACATTATATTGCTTTTTGGGTGGTTTAGTGGAACAATTGTTATGTGGACTGATGGCAATTATATGGAGCCTGGTAACCACAGTATATAATTAATAGGAGGGGAAGGACATCTCATAATGTGAGTCAAATCATTCTGTATTTGCACAAGCTATTAAAATGTAAAAAACACTTTTATGTATCTACAAGTGACATGGACGCCAGAACCCATCATATATAAAATGAGATGAAGGCCCGCCATACTGGTTCCACTTATGTGGCCTAGCAGAGCTGATTGTGCACAAATCTCTTGGTTTGCTTACAGGAACGTTTTACCTAAAGACAGAGGCAAGCTTGTGAGGAGCCATAGCACTCCGCAAAGGAAGGGCGGCAGCACCTCCTTATAAACTAAGCACCACTAGAATCAAATCAAATGGCACAGTTTAAACTTACCTGAGGGCGATAAAAAGATGTTCCTCTACCGAAATACAACGCCTAATTGTTGTGTTTAGGAACTAAAGGCCAGGATGAAGCTCCTCCAACAGGCGATCAATGGTTACAAGGTGCATGCGGCAAAATGAGAACAATCTGTCAGGGTTGCGCTGTAGCTCCCCATACAGCCAGTAAGAAGTGGCCTTTAGAGACCTGTTGGCTAAGCAGAGGATAAACCCATAGGTTGAAACGCCTCCTTGGATCCACATCACCCTGCGTAGATCTCCAAATCACATTGGCACCACCCAGGTCTGAAGAACCCGCTCGCCAGGGGTGAAGGATAAATTAGCCATATTGAGAGCTTGGTCAATACATCAGACCAACAATGAGTATTCACTCTGGGATATCCCAACATAATGGATGTGGTCTAATCCTTTGACCTTATTGGGGTTGTTTTTATAGGGTTAGGATCATAGAGGACCTTCATTTTATAGGAAATTGAAGCAAAACAGACTAGAAAATCAGACTAGAAAAATTGCACTCAGGGATACTGGAGGCTGTGACTCTGTTCACTCATGTGTTCAGGTTAATGAGGAAAGGGCTTTACATGACAGTAGATAAAGCTGAAGTCTTTCTGTAAAGCTGAAATCCCCCAGCATTCCCTGCCACTTCAGTGTCTGTGCGGAGCTTACTCTGATCATTTGCATTAATGAGATGTCATCAGCCTCTGTACATTCATCTGATATAGGAATAACAAAATACCTTTCTGCGTTACAAGAGCTCATCTGATTGGGAGCCATCAATCCATCCAGCTTTCTGATTGTTTCCAAAACTTACCAGCAGAATTCTAAATGCAGTTATTCACGTTTGAATCATCATCATAATAATAATAGAATGTGCTACAGTGGTTTCTACCTCTATTTCCTTGGTCCATTTTGTCGACCGAAGGACTTGCCAGTTTTTTACAATAGTATCAGCAGGAAATTATCATTAGATGACTAGTAAACCTGTTGCCAGGTAATCCAACATAGCCCCCACCACTGATTGGCAGCTTTCTGCCTATGCACAGTGTAGACAGGAAGCTGCCAATCAGTGGTGTGGGTGGTGATATACAGAGCTCAGCATTCAGAGAACCGCTAGATCTGCCGCAGATAAAACAGTGATGTTATTAAGTAGTAGCAATAAAATACAGCACTCCTGGTAATTGTAGGTCCCTGGATAGGATCCCAATCCGTATCAATCAAATAGTAAAAAGAATCCATCACTCTGAGGTGAGTAGAGTGAAAAACGTGAATCTTTTATTGCAGTGGTCCATATGGACAGTGTGTATTACAAGTAACGTTTCCATCATCAAAGACCTTTGTCAAACATATACTGTAGAGGCAACTGAATCGCCCTCCCTGGGCTATGGGGGATACTCGGAGCCGGGCCTTGCAGATGTCGCGGGGATGCAGTCGTGGCCTTGGCCCGTTCCGTGCCCAGGGCTGTCACATGAAAAATATGGGCAATTGGATGAGTGGTTGTTTGACTTCGCCACCTGTGGTTTCTGGTGAAGGCCACGAGCGCTGCAACAGTCCTCTGAGGCTGATGTTATGGCAGCTCGGTTTGGTACTACTCCCCACAGGCGGAGTAGGCCTCAGGGCAGTGATCAATGAACGATCTGTGTGGAGGTATGGTGGGTGCAGTGCCGCGCAGGAATAAACAAGCGGAGGCGGTGGATGAAGTCATCCTGGTCTTTACTCACTTTAGATGTACTTTCAGCCGCAAAGCTTCTCTCTGCTACACACGGCGTACTGCGGCCACCGGGTAGGGGGTTCAGCACTTCCCAGGTAGATCAAGGGCACCTGTCAAGACCCCGCTGGTGTGTTCCTCTCCTTTTTCTCTCCTCCCGCTTGTGTTCCTCCCTGGGATCCACTAAGCCGCCGGGCTTTTCCAACAGTGACGTGAAGTACACAGTCAGATATCGGGAGCCGGTCACCCCTCTTGCAGAAGGAATCCCTCTGGCTAAGCCAGAGTGAAGAATACAGGTGGCGACTCCGCTCCGTCCGTATTCCCCTGGGATCCTTTTGCCTGTGGAGGCTATCTCCTCTGCTCCCCTCCAAGGCCTTCTTAGAACAGGACCCTGACCGGGCAGAGAAACTGGTTAACCCTGACCCGCTCCTCGTCTCAAGGCCAGAGAACGAGGACCGTGAATCTTCAGCCAGCTGCAGACTCTTGCTGGACCCTGACAGAAGACCACAATCAAAAGACCTTGAACTAAAGATGGCCATTTATTATATATGGTTCTATAAGTGCTTCCTGTAAGTGTTTCCTCCACCCTCACCCACTACTTGGTTCCCCCTATCTTTGGTTACCCCCCATCTCCTCTATCCCGGGCCAGGGCAGCACCCTGGTCCATTTAGGCCCCCTATAGGACAGGAGTGGTGTAGTGTTGAGTGCGAAGTGGGGTTCTGAGTGATGCTCCATCCTTACCTGGGAGAGGAGATACCACATCTCTATCTGACATGCAGTACCCCTGTGGCGACTGAACCCTCAGGGGCGCCACACAACAAATAAAAAAACAAAAGACTTAACATGAGAAATATAATACAGAACATGAAACTATAAAGATAGATATGACGTAATGCTTAAGTGAGGACCACAAGATCTGGCAGATACAGACACCAAGTCTATGAGCAATGGTGAAAAATATATATGTATTGCAGTTTGTAAGAGCCACCAAACAATATACATGAAGACCAGGGTTGGAGGTAGGCAGGTCCCTAACTCCAAAATATATATAGTGTAGAAGATACTATGTCTCTATGGGGAAATAAATATGCAGGGTACAACGCAAAATAGAAATAAGCAATACTTAACATGGGACTATAAAAAATGAAACAGATGGTACATAGAAGGTGGGGGGATTGAATGGTGGTCACAAAGAAGCCCCAAGTCCAAAGTCCACTGGAGAGTCCTGATCTAGAACTAATTTATCCCAAACTGTAAAATAAGATACAAAGCGGAACCTTATCATATATGTCAGGCCACTAACGGATGGAGCAGAACATGAGGAATGGGTGGGAAAGCAGGAGGGGTAGTTTTATTGTCATAAAAAAACAGAAGAGAGAAAGAGATGGAAAATGAAACCGTGCTAGGAGCAGATAAAAAGTGTAGAGGAAGGGAAAAAAACATAGGAAAAGACTGAATAAGAGGAAAGAAAAATAAAATAAAAATGAAAATGAAAAAAAATAAAGGAAAAAATAAAATTAATAAAAAATAAAATAAAATAAAAAAATAAAGATGAAAAAAGGGGAAAAATAAAGATAAAAGATGAAAAATAAAGAAAAATAATGAAAAATGAACCATAAGGAATAAAAAATAATAGGTTATTCAGAAAGAATAAATAATAATAATCAAAGAAATTAAAAAATATGTAGCAGCCCGATGTGCTCCAGGTTCATAAATACATAGGATGATGAGATTCCTGATATAAAATAGATCAAGAAGACTGTCCTCCTGTCTTGAATAATAAATACTTTGATCTCTGTAATATTCACATAATTCCGATACTTCAATGTCCTATATATTAATACTAGATGGTGGCCCGATTCTAACGCATCGGGTATTCTACAATATGTACGCGGCCGACCGGGTGCATTCAGCAGAGCGGTGTTTAAATTTGGCGCCAATCTCCCTGATTGTTCGCTGCTGGCGGCCGCGACCAATCAGCAGAGCGTTGTTTAAATTTGGCGCCAATCTCGCTGATTGGTAGCGGCCGCGACCAATCAGCAGAGCGGTGTTTAAATCAGCGAACCGTATTACTGAGGACCGGGCAGCGTCGCCGTCCCTCCCTTCACACTTGCCATCGGGAGATCAGCGGCCCAAGCCGCTGATCTCCCGACAGTAGCCGCATGGAGGTCAGCGGCGCCGCCCGTCGGGGTACTTGTGCTGCCAGCAGCGGGGAGATGAGCAGCTAGCGCCGCTCATCTCCCGGCTGCATCGCCGCTGACTTCCGTCCGGCAGATGAGCCGCTAACGGCCACCATCTTTTTCTGAAATCCCGCGTCGCTGATTGGCCCAATCAGCGACGCGGGATTTCCTGGACAGACAGACAGGATAAGACGATTATATATATTAAATATTTTACTGTATTGCAGTTATCTATTGTTAAACGTGTGATACAATACCTGCAACATTGTTTTAAAATGGATATTTACTGATGTTTATAACAGGATTCGGATTTCTATCTTATTGCTGTATGTTTGTAACATTTATTATAAAGAATTCTTCAAGAAACGAGTTTAAAAAAAACAATAATAATTCTGCACACATAGATATTCTCATAAGAAAGACAAAACCTCACTTTTATTTTCCTAAATATTCAGGGTTCAGGTTTATTAACGTTTTAAATTGACCGACTGCACTGGAGTTGTTCAATATTAAAATGAATAATCAAAAATGCAAATTGAGCACACAGTGCATATATATATATTTATTTATTTATAAGCAAAAGTTTGGTTCAGCATCCTCCAAATTTGATATCTATCTATCTATCTATCTATCTATCTAATCCAAAAATATGGAGGCAGCACACAGTTGAAGACAATTTTTTTTTTTATTATTTAATAGCCCATGTGGCGACGTTTCGGTCCAGTATTGTGCACCTTTCTGAAGCTACATGGGCTATTACATAATATAAATTTTTCTACTTCATCTGTGTGCTGCCTCCATATTTTTGGATTATATAAGAGGACTGGTATGTAACAAGGGGGCTTTTCACCTAAACTTTTTGCTTGTGCTGTTTTTTATCTTATTTCTTATCTATCTATCTATCTATCTATCTATCTATCTATCTATCCATCTATCTCATTGTGAGGTGAGATCAGAATGAAAATGATGTCACAAGTGATGTGATGACATCACCGCATTCTATATCCCAGTGTTCCGTCCTAAGGGAAATCACTGCCTTACAGACTCCCAAGGGTGAGGCAGCCCCTTTTGTTTTTCGTCACGAACGAAGCAAAAATTGATTATAAAATGGATAAAGAGAGAAGAAGAGCCCATAGAGATCGGGTTCTCAGTGAGAGGAGAGGATTAAATGAAGAGCAGGTACCATTGTTCGCTATTGGGCGAAAAGGCTTTATACTACCGGACGTGGACACTGACGCCTCAGAAATGGCGTCCAAACGTCAAACTCTGGACAAAATGAGAAAGACCAAAAGACATGAGATCCTTACAGAGAGAAGGAAAATGGAGACCCTCATGGAGTCTCACTCTGCAACCTCCGCTGAGCTTCAGAGGGCCATACTTATCTCCTTGAAAAAACTCAGAGATCTGGTCCCTGAAATACGGAGGAGGAACAAAGAAGCCATCCTCAATAAGAGGAGAAACATCAGCGCAGAGTTAGAGCTGGAAGAGGTTCTCCAAGAGACACCGAGACAAGTGACATCCTCCAGATCTGAAAGTCTGGAGGCACCGAAACTACAAAGAGCGGCAGCCCAGAAGAGGATCAGGAACAGCAGAGACTGGGTTGTCCAATGTAGAAGACGTCTCATCTATGCCAACCCCATTATAAATGGGAATGGTGCATTGCGGAGGTCGAGGTCATCAGCTGAAAACATCTCCATCCCAGAGAACAAACAGCTGAGTGTTTCTCCACCAAACACATCACTGGATACAGATGGACCAGGTAAGATGGATCTGCTCAGTGTAATAAGACTGGGGGTGAGGAGGATTATACTCCTAATATTATGTACTGGCATCAATTATCAAAAGTGCAGAAAAACTGTCCTTGTTGCCCATAGCAACCAATCACAATGCGGCTTTCATTGTTCCATAGAATGTTAAGAGATGGAATCTATGTTGTGATTCATTGCTATGGACAACAGGGACAGTTTTGCTATTGGACAGTTTTGATAAATGAGAGCCCAAATATTAGACATTTCCTGCTCATTTACATAATGCCATTTAAAATTATAATATTTTCTCTGGAGCTACATTTGTTAACCCCTTATTGACCAGGCAACCTTTTTTTTTCTCTCCCTCCTTTGAAAACCCATAACTATTTATTTATTAATTTTTCTGGCAATGTAGCTGTATGTGGACTTGTTTTTTCAGTGGCCGAGCTGTAGTTTTGAACATTATTTATTTTACCATTCAATGTTCTGGAACACGGGGAAAAAGATTTAATCTGTGGGAAAATTGTGGAAAAAAAGTGATTCCAACATTGTTTTTTTTCTAGATGTTCATTGAGTGGTAAAAATGACCTGACAAAATGATTCTCCATGTCAGTTACAGCTATGATAATGCTGAACTTGCATAGGGGTTTCTAAAAAATACTTAAGAATTTTATTTAAACAAATGCTTTGTGTGGCCATGTTCTGAGACATTGGAACTGTGTGATTGTGATCGCTGGATGGAGATGTGTGAGGGCTTGGTGATTTTTTGCGTGGTGAACTGTAGCTTTTATTGATCCCTTTCCTGGGTAGACAGGACATTGTGATATCTTTTTATTGCAATTTTTTAGGTGGATACAGCGCCCCCCAAAAATGCAATTCTAATGTTTCATTTTTTTATCATGTTAGTGTTTACTGTTTGCAATATTTAATTTTATATTTTTGTAAATCGGACTTATGCGGATGTCGTGATACAAGATGTGCTTATAAATATGATTATAATTATGTCAATTTGGTGATTCAAATATTTTTTACATTTTCCCTTTTTTAAACTATTTTTTTTTATTTACTTCACTTTTTAGTTTCCTTGGGGGACTTAAACCTGTGATTTTCTGATCGCTTGTACTATATACTGTGGTAGAACTGTATATAGATAAATTCACATTCTCGTATGAAATTAAGCCAGGCTGGTCTTAACACTAGGCCAAAAGTGACAGACTGGGGCTTTCAGCAGTAGGCCCAGGTAGTCATTTTAAACAATTGACCCCCTGCAATAGTGTCCTGGGGGGTTAATAGGTGCTGGTGCACACAAATCGGCAATAGCTTCATTTAAATATCACTGTCAGCATTGAAATGGTTAAACTACAGTAATTGGAGTATGCTCCAGTCGCTGCAGTTATAGGCAAGTGGCAGCTATGTAATACAGCCAGCATCTGCCTGATATGGTGCATGCTCAGCTAATGAGCCCGCTTCATACATTTTATGCACAACATGACAAACATTTCCATTATGTGTTCGCAAAGAGTTTAATAAATCTTGTATTTTCTCAGCAGATGGAGGCCTTATGATACCCCCTGACATAGCAGACATGCCAGCAGAAGACCCCGGTGATGCTAGAATCTGTATTTCACCCCTGAGAGAAGTGGTCAACACTAATAATGCTATTGACTTTGACAGCCTTGACTTCCAGAAAGTTCTTGGAAAGGGAGGCTTCGGAAATGTAAGTGTGAATTTATCCTCCACCATGTTCATCAATGTATCCTGCACCAGATGCACAGGAGGGTTGTACATATTCATTACAGGATTCTCATATGTAATGATATATGAGATAAACTAGTGAACTACTACACACTAATAGATGGGAGTTTGGTCTGATCTGTTGTGATTTTTCTCCAGGTCATCTTGGCATTAGATCTGGTTAATGAAGGACTTCAGGCCATTAAAATCATGGACAGAAGTTATTGTAGAGAGGACATATTCTCTACAGAGCTAGAAGTCCTGAGAATGGCAGCAGGATGCCCCTACCTAATGACTATGCGGGCGTTTATGGAATCACCATTGGAGTATGTGATAGCCATGGACTATATGGCCGGAGGAGACCTGTTTGACCACATGGCAGATTCAATGCTGTTTAACACAAGGACAACAAGGTAAATGTCTTATACTGAATATTAATAATCCGTTGCCCTCGCACTGTAGTCCTAGAGCAATGGACAACGACAACAGGAGAAAATAATGACATGAAAAGGACACGTGTGTGATCTCCTCATGTTCTCTGTATGATTGTGCATGTAACCACTGATCCATCCTTTCTACTCCACAGACTCTTTGCGGCAGAGATGGTGTGCGGACTCCAGTTCCTGCATGAACGCGGCATCATACATCGGTAATCATTTCACCTTCATAAATCTGTCACCTGTGACTCTCTGTTGTCTCCTTACATATCTATTGTAGAAAGTTCTTTCCATGAATTGTCCTCACAATCAGTGTCTGCTCCTTCTCCCTGCAGTGACCTGAAGCCAGATAATATCCTCCTCCAAGACACCGGACACATCAAAATCTCCGACTTTGGCTTAGCAGCCATGAATGTATTTGAGGATGGCATAGTGAAGAACAAGGTTGGCACTAAGGGTTACATTGCGCCCGAGGTAAGGAACATCTCTGTGTGATTGATGCCAATAGTAGGATTGAGGGATAATCTGATCCCAATGTATCCTGCTGATATCTAATCACAGACCGGTCCTCATAGTCTCTGTGTGTAAATCCCCTTCCCGGTATATTAAGCTCCTCTCCAATCTCATGTTTCCACAGATAATGGACAGTAAAGGCTACAACCATCTGGCAGACTCCTTTTCCTTCGGCGTCATCTTATATATAATGAGTGTAGGTGACCAGCCATTCTATTGCAAAGGCACAATGGATGAATACCACCAGTCTCTGCGTGATGACATCCCTTATTTTCCACCTGGGATCTGCTGTCATACCATGGACATCATAAAAGGGGTGAGTAAGATCAGATGGATAAGTATGATGGGGGGATTACTAAAAGAGATAGAAGATAAGATGGGAATAGTCCATAGACATTGTGTAAAAACTTGTCAGTAATAATACATAATATAATGACTAATGGTCTCTATCATTTTCTAGCTTCTCTGCAAAACTCCATCTGCCCGATCTGCCATTACATCATCCATCAGATCGCATCCGTTTTTCTATTCTATAGACTGGAGCGATGTGGAGTCCGGCAGAGCCGACCCACCATTCCCATATTGCTATGTAAGTACAACACATACAGACATCCATAGTGTTATCACTACCCAGTAACACACTTACCCACTATACACCTTATCGCTATATCCCCCTAGTACTGTATATACTGTATGTGAGGGGCTGATTCTCAGACGTGTATATTTCTCTTCTTACAGCAGGAGTATTAGGCTGATAAAAATCAGCCCCATTCCAGTAACATCCAGGAATGAAGATTTACATTAATCGGATGAGACAATTACACTGGACTTTCTTATTTACCGGACTGTGACAAACCTACCAAGCTTCCACCACATAACATCCAAGTAGATTTGAGCACCAAACATCCAGGGATTTATTCCGATCGCCATATTTGGGGTCAGGAAGGAATTTTTTTCCCTTGATATGAGGATGATCCAACAACGAGTCCTCAGGGTTATTTTTCGCCTTCCTCTGGATCAACATAGCAAGTAATTAAAGGCTGAAATTGAAGGATTTCTTTCAGCCATACTTGTTATGCCACCATCTGGACGACTCATCTACAATGTGGTGGTAAGGAGACGACTACAAGATATGGACATAAAGAAGGAAGCGGCTGCTCCTTCTCCTACTTGGCCATGTACAGACAAAGGAAGCGGCTGCTCCTTCTCCTACTTGGCTATGTACAGACACAAGGAAGCGGCTGCTCCTTCTCCTACTTGGCCATGTACAGACAGAAGGAAGCGGCTGCTCCTTCATCTACCAGGCCATGTACAGACAGAAGGAAGCGGCTGCTCCTTCTCCTACTTGGCCATGTACAGACAGAAGGAAGCGGCTGCTCCTTCTCCTACTTGGCCATGTACAGACAGAAGGAAGCGGCTGCTCCTTCATCTACCAGGCCATGTACAGACAGAAGGAAGCGGCTGCTCCTTCCTCTACCAGGCCATGTACAGACAGAAGGAAGCGGCTGCTCCTTCCTCTACCAGGCCATGGTCAGACAGAAGGCCAGATGGCTAATCGCGATGCTGAAGGAATCCAGGAAAACTCCAACTATACAGATCACAAGTCACACATTCCTGCTCTTCTCCTCTCTCATGTGTGATCCAGACCTGGATGTCCAAAAGCGGCAAAAGTGTAAGCCGAGGCCTGAGGAGCAGAATCATCTGCTCCTTTCTATAGAAAGTCACTGTATCTACACACTTTCTTTTATCATCATTGCAAATTTGTAACAACTTTATTGCACAAATATATATATATGTATATATAAAACATCTAAGTGTCTTTTGTGCGTTTGGTTAAATTCTTCTCATATACAGACCTGCTTTTTGTTATTTTTATTAATATCATGATAAGGACAAGGTATTTTGGTGCCTTAGGCAAATGAAGCCTATGGTGACCCCCACCAAAGGAATAGGCAAGAAACTGAGGTAACAGGACCCCTAATACTGCACCTCCTCCCTCCGATCAGTCCGATAATAATCTCTGACGACCACTTCCACTCAAATTATTACTTTTCTCACCAAAAAAATACCAGCACAAGTAAAAAAAGTGTGGCGTACTTTAGGGATGAGGCTTAAAAGGGAGCGCAATGTCAAAGTTCTATATAGAATCGTTCATTGTTTGTGGACCATTTACACATTACAAGGGACAAATAGCGTTATTCATCCCTGACATTCTATATTTTAAATGTCCTACCCAAGGATAGTGATGGAAACTAATATAGCTGTTAGTATAATGGGGGCCGTGGGTTTCAATTAAGGTCATGTGACAGATGCAACTTGTAACAAAACTGATGGCGTTTCTAGTGCCGTATTCCTGTGTGGCGCCATCCTGTAACAGAGAACACACCGGAAGTAGCCTGCGTCTTGTTGGAGTTACCGGCAGGGGAGGGAGCTGATTACAGCTCTTTTGCTCCTGTCCTGGGCAGCGCTCAGATTGTCTTAAAGAGGCAAATACAATTCAGTGCAGAGAGGGAGCGACAGGCGGTGAGCGGTGTTAGTGACTCACTGAATGCCTGTGACTGGAGGAAGGGGCCGAAACAATGTCATTTTTTTTTTTAAACTGAGCCCCCTCGGGGAGACAAGGGGTAGCGCCCTAGGCTAGTGCCTACCCTGCCTACCTGTCGAACCAGCCCTTATTATGAATCATGTTTGATAATTTTTTTGTGATCTTTATTAATTCATTCTTCGTTCACTTTTTTCCTAATAAATACTATAATCAATGTAGTCTTGACCTATATTTATATCTGTATATGGGCACTTTGTGGTAGTAACAAATCCACATTGTATCAATTTTTCAAAGACCCCGGTGCTGTCATCTTTTTCATATTTTTTTATTATTTTCGAGGAGCTTTTCCACCCTAATGGCAATGTGCCCAGGGCATTCTGGTTAATACCAGATGAAGGGGAACGCAGTCTCCATTATTTGATTGGACTACACATGATAGGATGAGATACACAGCTCAGCAGACTGTATTATTTGATTGAACTGCACATGATAGGATTAGATACACAGCTTAAAGGGAAACCGTGACCAGAAATAACGCTATTAGCCTGCACATATGGGGTTAATCTGCAGGATAACAGCGTTACTATGCTGCCCGGCGCCTGCACTCAGCCAAATACGTGCAGAATCAAAGCTTTCCTGTATTATAAAAACACATTTAAAATACAGCTTCAACATCTGCACCAAAAACACATCAAATAAGGGAGAAAATTCATAAAAAAGGCAGCGAAAATGCAATGAGTATTTACTCTCTGTGTGAACTCGGCCTTAAAGACACCAAAAAAGCCAGATGTCATATAGTGATGCTTATGTAAAAATGAAAGAGTTCTGACTAATGTGGCGTCCCTGCAGGTCCAGTTGCCACAGAGGTACTGCATCTCACCCAGAGGTGTGGTACCCCACTCTTAGGTAAGGATGGAGTACTACCCAGGACCCACACATCTACATCCAACACTACACCACGCCAGACCAGCAGGCGGTGCAATATGCACTTGTTCACTGCGGAGCCCTGTCCCTGGCTGGAAGGGGGGGAACCAAGAGAGGGGGAACCATGTAGTTTGTGTGGATGGAGGAAGAAGTTCAGTGGAGCACAGACTTGGAGTCAGGAGAAAGAGTTGAGTGGAGAGGAGTCTGTGAGAGCTCAGGAGGAGCTCTGCTCAGGAGAGCAAGGAGGAGAGAGAGAGAGAGGAAAGAAGAGAGGAGCAGTGAGGAGGGTTCCAGGAAGACAGAAGGGATCCCAGAGGCATGGCGAGTGCAGAGGCAACCCGTGACCCCGAATTCACGCTGACGTGGAGGGATCAGGCTGCAGAAGGGGACCGGCCCCAAACTAGTTGAGAACAACCACTCTCAGCTAGCCAACCGGAGGCAGCAGCATTTTCAAGGTGTTGCAGCCAAAATCCACAATTACATCGCCGAAAAGGTGGCCGCATAGGGTCCAGGGGACTGAGAGCACGTCGCCCGACAAGACCCGAGGCCACTAGCTTGGGACACTGATTGTGAGGTGCAGGGCAGGAGGGTGAGAGCCAGCGCAGTGAGACGACCGAAAAAGGTACATAGAATGGGGTCCCGTGTAAGTGCTCCTGAGATACCTGAGGGTTTGCTGGACCCCTACCCCGGAGGACACAGGACGATGTTACACACCGGTAACTGTAACCTGGAGTCTTGAACAACTGTGAGTAAAACCTGAAGACCCACTGTGTCCTTGAATAATTGATGCGCCATCAACTGCCCTGCACTACACTGCACCGACAACATCTACCTCATAAAATCACCATCTACACTGCCCTGGAGCTAAGCTCTGCCTGTGGAGAACTGAACCAACTTTGCTGCGTCACCATCGGCTCCAGTGGATCTGCACCGCAGCGGTAGCCCTATATAGCCGCATACCACAGGTGGCGTCACAAAATATTATTCTCCAAAAACTTTATTCCCGTTTTACTTTTCCTTTAATTGACCGCTCTGGGTCGCGGACCGGGTCACCGCCACCATGACATCCCCAGACCGACCCGGCTACCGAGTACCCCACGGCCCAGGGGGCGCTTCAGATACAACTAAAAATGACAAAAATAAATCCAAGTCCCAATTTGAGATGAGCGGATCGATTTGCAAGACTCCGGTTCATGTTCCAGGGCAGTGGCACCTGGCAGGTAGACGGGAGGCCTGCGGATCTCTTACATTCGGAGTCTCTAGGACAGCCTTTGATTTGTCATGACTGTTATGACATCATCAGTCTGTAAAAAGTTGACTGTAAAAGTTTGAAGTTGTGAAATAGGACCTGCTGTACTATGAATGTTATGTGTTGTATTTAAGTTGATTTTCTCCCCTAGAATTAATGCAATCTTTTCCACTCTGATTCCTGCAGAATTTTAGAGAAAAACCTCCTTATAAATTGGAGTTGTATATACAGTTGACACCAGAAGTTTACATACACTATATAAAAAGACACATATGCATGTTTTTCTCAATATATAACTTGAAATCAGAATAAACCTTTCCCATTTTAGGTCAATTAGGATTACCATAATTTTTAATATTTGCCAAAATGCCAGAATAATGAGAGAGAGAGAATGTTTTAAGGCATTTTTATTACTTACTACAAAGTCAAAAGTTTACATACATTTCATTAGTATTTGGTGCCATTGCCCTTAAACTGAATGACTTGGATCTGACTTCCACAAGCTTCTCACAATAGTTGGTCGGAATTCGGGCCCATTCCTCCTGACAAAACTGGTGTAACTGATCCAGGTTTGTAGGTCGCCTTGCTCACACCTGCGTTTTCAGCTTTGCCCATAAATTTTCAATAGGATTGAGATGAGGGTTCTGTAATGGCCACTTCAAAACATTGACTTTGTTATCCTTAAGCCACTTTGTTAGCATTTTGGCAGTATGTTTCTGTAACATACCTGGCGGCGTCCTTGCATAGTGGTCCATCTCCCACTGTGCAAGAGCGCGCACTTGATCTCCAGTCCAGTCTGCTAGCCTGGCTTCCCTCCATGCTGTTTGCTTGCCTCTGTGTCTGCTGCTTAAGGGCGGCGCCCGATCACTTCCTGTTTCTTGTACCTGCTGCAGGCACACCCCTTGTGTGTTCTCAGCCTATTGCTGTCTGTCATCTGCTATTTAACCCAGCTACTCCAATGAATCCCTGCCTGAGCATTGTGTTTCATTCAGTGTGGTCTTTCACTCTGATTGTGCCAGGTCCCCTTCTGTGTTCTCTTGTCTGCCTATCCTGGAGGCTGTATTTCCAGGCCTGTCTGAACACGCTCCTTGCCTGTTCGTCTCGCCTTCTAGGGGCCGCATACCTAGACCCGCTCCTGTATCTTGTCTGTCCTGTCTGAACACGCTCCTGGCCTGTTCCTCCCACCTTCTAGGGGCTGCATTCCTAGACCCGCTCCTGTATCTTGCTACTGTGTCTGTTCTTGTCTGTATACTCTTCTAGCCTGTTTTCCCGTGTTTCTCTACGTCCGTACCTTTCCTTTTTCTGCACAGTCTGAACTCGTACCTAACTCCTGCTCGTTGTCACTGTACTCCCGGTTGTGAGTTTGTGGTCCACTCGCTACTTCACTGCAAGTACCCTGTGGGTATCTGGTTCTGCCTTTCCCTTCCTGTCTGTTCCGTGTGAACAGAGCCCTGTTCTAGCCTGCTCTGCCTTTGCTCACTGCTCCGGCGGTTCTAGCCTGCTCTGCCTTTGCTCACCGCTCCGGCGGTTCTAGCCTGCTCTGCCTTTGCTCACCGCTCCGGCGGTTCTAGCCTGCTCTGCCTTTGCTCACTGCTCTGGCGGTTCTAGCCTGCTCTGCCTTTGCTCACCGCTCCGGCAGTTCTAGCCTGCTCTGCCTTTGCTCACCGCTCCGGTGGTTCTAGCCTGCTCTGCCTTTGCTCACCGCTCCAGCGGTTCTAGCCTGCTCTGCCTTTGCTCACCGCTCCGGCGGTTCTAGCCTGCTCTGCCTTTGCTCACCGCTCCGGCGGTTCTAGTCTGCTCTGCCTTTGCTCACCGCTCTGGCGGTTCTAGCCTGCTCTGCCTTTGCTCACCGCTCTGGCGGTTCTAGCCTGCTCTGCCTTTGCTCACCGCTCCGGCGGATCTAGCCTGCTCTGCCTTTGCTCACCGCTCCGGCGGTTCTAGCCTGCTCTGCCTTTGCTCACCGCTCCGGCGGTTCTAGCCTGCTCTGCCTTTGCTCACCGCTCTGGCGGTTCTAGCCTGCTCTGCTCTTGCTCACCGCTCCGGCGGTTCTAGCCTGCTCTGCTCTTGCTCGCCGCTCCTGGCGGTTCTAGCCTGCTCTGCTCTTGCTCGCCGCTCCAGGCGGCCTTGTCCTGCTCTGCTCTTGCTCCGAGCGGCCTTGTCTTGCTCTGCTCTTGCTCGCCGCTCCGGGCGGCCTTGTCTTGCTCTGTTCTTGCTCGCCGCTCCAGGCGGCCTCGTCCTGCTCTGCTCTTGCTCACCGCTCCGGGCGGCCTCGTCCTGCTCTGCTCTTGCTCCGGGCGGCCTTGTCCTGCTCTGCTCTTGCTCGCTGCTCCGGGCGGCCTTGTTCTGCTCTGCTCTTGCTCGCCGCTCCAGGCGGCCTCATCCTGCTCTGCTCTTGCTCGCCGCTCCGGGCGGCCTCGTCCTGCTCTGCTCTCGCTCGCCGCTTTAGGCGGTCTCGTCCTGCCCTGCTCTCGCTCGCCTCTCTGGGCGGCCTCACTCTGCTGTGTTTGTCCGCCACATCTGTGGTTCTGTTCCTGAGTCCCACTGTGTACTGGGTCCTATCCCGCCTGTGTTCCTACCTGCTAGCGCCTCCCTGTCTGCACTCTAGCCGTGCTTGCCTGTACCCCCCTGCCTGCATACCCGCCTGCCTGCATACCAGTCGTGCCTGCCTATACCCACCAGTCTGTGTGCCAGCCTAACCTGTCTGTTCCTGTATTCCCCTGTGTGGGTCAACAGCTGTGTCCGGGGTCTGTCCTGGAGTAGCACCTGGTCCCTCTGCTCGGTTCCTCCTTGGTGCACTGGCATCGTATGCCGTCGTGCGACCCTGGTCGGATCGGGTGAATACCTAGTTACGCCCCTCCAGGCATTCACTCTCCGGCATGGTCCAGTGGAATCGCACGCACACGCCGCTCAGCCCGGGCGTGTGCATTACAGTTTCAGGTCATTGTCCATTTGGAAGACGCATTTCTTACCAAGCTTTAACTTCCTAGCTGATGTCTTGAGATGTTGCTTCAGTATTGTCATATGATCTTCTTTTCTCATGATGCCATCTATTTTGTGAAGGGCACCAGACCCTCCTGCAGCAAAACAACCCCACAACATGATGATGCCACCCCCGTATTTCACAGTTGGGATGGTATTCTTAGGCTTCCAAGCTTCTCCCTTTTTCCTCCAAACTTAACGATGGTCATTATGCCCAAAAAGTTCAATTTTAGTTTCTTCAGACCACAGGACAAGTTTCCAAAAATTAAGGTCTTTGTTCCTGTGTACATTTACAAATATTAATCTGGTTTCTTTATGTTTCTTTTGGAGTAATGACTTCTTCCTGGCAGCATGGACTTTCAGCCTATGTTGATACAGTACTCGTTTCACTGTGGATATTGACACAATCTTATCAGCTTCTGCCATCATCTTCACAAGGTCTTTTGCTTTTGTCCTTGGATTTATATTCACATGTTGGACCAAAGCACGTTCATGTCTGGGACACAGAACCCATTACCTTCCTGAGCAGTATGAATGCTGGACATTCCCATCTTGTTTGTACTTATGTATAATTGTTTGTACAGATGAGCGAGGCACCTTCAGGTATCTTGAAATTGTACCCAAGGATGAGCCAGACTTGTGAAAGTCCACATTTCTCTTCCTGATATCTTGGCTGATTTCTTTACACTTTCCCATGATGCTACACAAAAAAGAAGTGTGTTTCAGGTGTGCATTAAAATACATTCACATCCAAATTGTTTTTGCTCTTAATCCTGATTATTTATATCTATAACGCCACTGCTTAAAACCGTGGTCAGACGTGATATGATATTACTTCTGTAATAATCGTGACATTTTTTGGAGCATGCCAAATTTTACCCTCCATTTAAAGTCTGCAAGTTATGTGTTGTTCAACATATTCACGCTTGGTCGCTGACCAATGCCACATCTATAAGGCCACTGCCTAAAACCATGGTCATCAGACATTATCCGATATTACTGCTGTAATAATCATGACATTTTTTGGAGCATGCCAAATTTTACCCTCCATTTAAAGTCTGCCAGCTGTGTGTTATTCATGCTATTCACACTTGGTCTATGACCAATACCACATCTATAAGGCCACTGCCTAAAACCGTGGTCATCAGACGTCATCTGATATTACTGCAGTAATCATGACATTTTTTGGAGCGTGCCAAATATTACCCTCCATTTAAAGTCTGCCAGTTGTGTGTTGTTCATCCTATTCACACTTGATCGCTGACCAATACCACATCTATAAGGCCACTGCCTAAAACCGTGGTCATCAGACGTCATCTGATATTACTGCAGTAATCATGACATTTTTTGGAGCGTGCCAAATATTACCCTCCATTTAAAGTCTGCCAGTTGTGTGTTGTTCATCCTATTCACACTTGGTCGCTGACCAATACCACATTTATAAGGCCACTGCCTAAAACCGTAGTCATCAGACGTTATCCGATATTACTGAGGAGATAATCGTGACATTTTTTGGAGCAAGCTACATATTACCCTCCATTTAAAGTCTGCCAGTTGTGTGTTGTTCATCCTATTCACACTTGATCGCTGACCAATACCACATCTATAAGGCCATTGCCTAAAATCCTGGTCATCAGACGTGATCCGATATTACTGCAGTTATAATCGTGACATTTTTTGGAGCGGGCCAAAAATTACACTCCATTTAAAATGGGCAAAACGCTTGGCAAGGGACAGTGAAGTGGACGTAATGGTGATGGTGCACGCAAAGGCCTATGCCGTGGGCAAGCTGAAATTATGTCTGCTGAGTGAGCACAACAAGCACCCACATCATGGTCACCCTATCTTCCTGTCCCACTTTGTAGGGGGCAGCGGAACCCCACTCTTAAAGCCAGAGCAGTGTGAAAAGGTTGTTGGTTGGATAGCATATAATGCTTCCAGTCACTTTGCCACCACCGTCTTTCACACTGTCCAGTCTCAGTAGCCATGAGTATGGACTACATATTCCTCACCCTGATCCTCCTTACTCCCACTATGCCGAGTGCCCAGAGACAACTGATCCCACACTTGAACGCTCAGAAGAGCTGTTTACTTTCCCATTTATAGATTTGGGCCTCTCTCCTGGCCCGTTTCAAGTGGGGCAAGAAGAGATCACATGTAGCTATGCCCAAATATTTGAGCAGCCATGGTTACATAAAGGCGACGGTCGAAAAGTGCAATTACTGTCGCAAGAGGTGGATGATGATGATGAGACACAATTGCCAGCGAGTCAGAAGGAGGCCCAGGGTGCATACGGGGAAGACGAGGTGGGACATTAACATGAGGAAAGTTGCCAGTCCAACTGTTAGGTCTTCCAGAGTCTGGCTCTTTTTTAAAAACTGTCCAGTTAACCCAAAAAAAGGCTATTTGCAAAATCTGCCATGCCAGCATCATCAGGGGCAGCAAAACTACCAGCCTGACCACCACCAGCAAGCTCAGGCACATGACAGCAAAGCACCCGACTAGTAATGCCAGAGTCCAGAAACAGTGTCTAAGGGTGACAATACTGCCTGTACCGCTGTTGTGCGTGCACGCCAATCCTCTGTCCATGGTGCAGGCGAAGATGCCTCCTGCCCTGCACCTGTAGTTTGACACTCACAACCACCACCATCAGCAACCACGTGCACATCCTTGTCCCAGGGCTGCATTCATTTGTCCCTGCCCCAGTCCTTTGAACGCAAGCGCAAATATGCAGCCAACCACCCACAGGCCATAGCACTAAACTGCCACATTTCTAAAATGCTTGCACTTTAAATATTGTCTTTTAGGCTCGTGGAGACGCAATCTTTCTTCAACCTCATGGTGGCGGCCATCCCTCAGTACTTGGTTTCCAGCTGCCACTATTTCTCCCTGTGTGGTGTCCCTGCCTTACACAAGCACGTGTCCCAGATCATTAGCCGTGCCCTCAACAATGCAGTTACAGGGAAGGTCCACCTAACCACGGACACATGGACAAGTGCTTGTGGCCAGGGACGATACATCTCGCTGATGGCACACTGGGTTAATAGGGGAAGCCGGGACCCAGTCGGACGGAACACATCCTCCTGACGCCAAGGATTGTGGGCCCTGGGTCAATCAGGGTTGCCCCTACATTATAAAGCTCCTGCACCTCCTCCTCCTCTTCAGCCTCCATCTCCGAAATTACCACATCAGTAGGAAGCTGGAAGCACTGCAGCACTGCATCGGCCAAGTGGCAACAGGCTGTGCTGAAGCTGATATGCTTATGGGACAAACCGCACACCTCTATGGTGTTGTTGACAGCTTTAACAGAGCAGGCAGAACTCTGGCTGTCACCGCTGCACCTACAGCCAGGCATGGTGGTGTGTGACAATGGCCAGAACCTGGTGGTGGCTCTGAAGCTTGGCAACCTCGCACAAGTACCATGCCTGTTCCATGTGCTCAACCTAGTGATTCAGCGGTTTTTCAAAACTTACCCGGATCTGCCGGAGCTGGTTGTCAAAGCAACCCCACAACATGATGATGCCACCCCCGTATTTCACAGTTGGGATGGTATTCTTAGGCTTCCAATCTTCTCCCTTTTTCCTCCAAACTTAACGATGGTCATTATGCCCAAAAAGTTCAATTTTAGTTTCTTCAGACCACAGGACAAGTTTCCAAAAATTAAGGTCTTTGTTCCTGTGTACATTTACAAACATTAATCTGGTTTCTTTATGTTTCTTTTGGAGTAATGACTTCTTCCTGGCAGCATGGACTTTCAGCCTATGTTGATACAGTACTCGTTTCACTGTGGATATTGACACAATCTTATCAGCTTCTGCCATCATCTTCACAAGGTCTTTTGCTTTTGTCCTTGGATTTATATGCACATGTTGGACCAAAGCACGTTCATGTCTGGGACACAGAACCCATTACCTTCCTGAGCAGTATGAATGCTGGACATTCCCATCTTGTTTGTACTTATGTATAATTGTTTGTACAGATGAGCGAGGCACCTTCAGGTATCTTGAAATTGTACCCAAGGATGAGCCAGACTTGTGAAAGTCCACATTTCTCTTCCTGATATCTTGGCTGATTTCTTTACACTTTCCCATGATGCTACACAAAAAAGAAGTGTGTTTCAGATGTGCATTAAAATACATTCACATCCAAATTTTTTTTTGCTCTTAATCCTGATTATTTATATCTATAACGCCACTGCTTAAAACCGTGGTCAGACGTGATATGATATTACTTCTGTAATAATCGTGACATGTTTTGGAGCATGCCAAATATTACCCTCCATTTAAAGTCTGCAAGTTATGTGTTGTTCAACATATTCACACTTGGTCGCTGACCAATGCCACATCTATAAGGCCACTGCCTAAAACCATGGTCATCAGACATTATCCGATATTACTGCTGTAATAATCATGACATTTTTTGGAGCATGCCAAATTTTACCCTCCATTTAAAGTCTGCCAGCTGTGTGTTATTCATGCTATTCACACTTGGTTTATGACCAATACCACATCTATAAGGCCTAAAACCGTGGTCATCAGACGTTATCTGATATTACTGCGGTAATCATGACATTTTTTGGAGCGTGCCAAATATTACCCTCCATTTAAAGTCTGCCAGTTGTGTGTTGTTCATCCTATTCACACTTGGTCGCTGACCAATACCACATTTATAAGGCCACTGCCTAAAACCGTAGTCATCAGACGTTATCCGATATTACTGAGGAGATAATCGTGACATTTTTTGGAGCAAGCTACATATTACCCTCCATTTAAAGTCTGCCAGTTGTGTGTTGTTCATCCTATTCACACTTGATCGCTGACCAATACCACATCTATAAGGCCATTGCCTAAAACCCTGGTCATCAGACGTGATCCGATATTACTGCAGTTATAATCGTGACATTTTTTGGAGCGGGCCAAAAATTACACTCCATTTAAAATGGGCAAAACGCTTGGCAAGGGACAGTGAAGTGGACGTAATGGTGATGGTGCACGCAAAGGCCTATGCCGTGGGCAAGCTGAAATTATGTCTGCTGAGTGAGCACAACAAGCACCCACATCATGGTCACCCTATCTTCCTGTCCCACTTTGTAGGGGGCAGCGGAACCCCACTCTTAAAGCCAGAGCAGTGTGAAAAGGTTGTTGGTTGGATAGCATATAATGCTTCCAGTCACTTTGCCACCACCACCACCGTCTTTCACACTGTCCAGTCTCAGTAGCCATGAGTATGGACCACATATTCCTCACCCTGATCCTCCTTACTCCCACTATGCCGAGTGCCCAGAGACAGCTGATCCCACACTTGAACGCTCAGAAGAGCTGTTTACTTTCCCATTTATAGATTTGGGCCTCTCTCCTGGCCCGTTTCAAGTGGGGCAAGAAGAGATCACATGTAGCTATGCCCAAATATTTGAGCAGCCATGGTTACATAAAGGCGACGGTCGAAAAGTGCAATTACTGTCGCAAGAGGTGGATGATGATGATGAGACACAATTGCCAGCGAGTCAGAAGGAGGCCCAGGGTGCATACGGGGAAGACGAGGTGGGACATTAACACGAGGAAAGTTGCCAGTCCAACTGTTAGGTCTTCCAGAGTCTGGCTCTTTTTTAAAAACTGTCCAGTTAACCCAAAAAAAGGCTATTTGCAAAATCTGCCATGCCAGCATCATCAGGGGCAGCAAAACTACCAGTCTGACCACCACCAGCAAGCTCAGGCACATGACAGCAAAGCACCCGACTAGTAATGTCAGAGTCCAGAAACAGTGTCTAAGGGTGACAATACTGCCTGTACCGCTGTTGTGCGTGCACACCAATCCTCTGTCCATGGTGCAGGCAAAGATGCCTCCCGCCCTGCACCTGTAGTTTGACACTCACAACCACCACCATCAGCAACCACGTGCACATCCTTGTCCCAGGGCTGCATTCATTTGTCCCTGCCCCAGTCCTTTGAACGCAAGCGCAAATATGCAGCCAACCACTCACAGGCCATAGCACTAAACTGCCACATTTCTAAAATACTTGCACTTTAAATATTGTCTTTTAGGCTCGTGGAGACACAATCTTTCTTCAACCTCATGGTGGCGGCCATCCCTCAGTACTCGGTTTCCAGCTGCCACTATTTCTCCCTGTGTGGTGTCCCTGCCTTACACAAGCACGTGTCCCAGATCATTAGCCGTGCCCTCAACAATGCAGTTACAGGGAAGGTCCACCTAACCACGGACACATGGACAAGTGCTTGTGGCCAGGGACGATACATCTCGCTGATGGCACACTGGGTTAATAGGGGAAGCCGGGACCCAGTCGGACGGAACACATCCTCCTGACGCTAAGGATTGTGGGCCCTGGGTCAATCAGGGTTGCCCCTACATTATAAAGCTCCTGCACCTCCTCCTCCTCTTCAGCCTCCATCTCCGAAATTACCACATCAGTAGGAAGCTGGAAGCACTGCAGTACTGCCTCGGCCAAGTGGCAACAGGCTGTGCTGAAGCTGATATGCTTATGGGACAAACCGCACACCTCTATGGTGTTGTTGACAGCTTTAACAGAGCAGGCAGAACTCTGTCACCGCTGCACCTACAGCCAGGCATGGTGGTGTGTGACAATGGCCAGAACCTGGTGGTGGCTCTGAAGCTTGGCAACCTCGCACAAGTACCATGCCTGGTCCATGTGCTCAACCTAGTGATTCAGCGGTTTTTCAAAACTTACCCGGATCTGCCGGAGCTGGTTGTCAAAGTACGCCGTCAGTCTGCCCATTTCGGAAAGTCAGCTACAGCTTCCACCACCCTCGCTGTGCTTTAGCAGCGCTTGCAGCTTCCAGCTCATCAACTGGTGTGTGATGTCACCATACAGTAGAACTCAACCTTGCATATGTTGGGGAGGATTTGTGAGCAGCAGAGGGCAGTCGTTGAGTACCAGCTTCAATACGCCTGTCGGTATTCAAGTCAGCCTCCACACATAAGAGCTGATGAGTGGGCATAAATGTCTGACATCTGTGCCATCCTCCAAAACTTTGAGGACTCCATCAAGATGGTGAGCGGCGATGACGTCACCATCCTTCTTCTCTGTCTAATGAAACGCTTGTTGCTCACAATTAAAGAGGAGGCATTGCAGGCGGAGCATGATATGGAGCAAGGAACTATACAGGTTGATGCTACACAGCCTAGCCTCATCTCATCTCAATGCAGGTTGGGTGATAATGAGGAGAAGGAGGAACAGGAGGAGGAACAGGAGCTGGTTTCATGCGCTACAGATGTTACTACCCACACAACATTCATACCGCCTGGTCAGCGTGGATGGCGTGAGGAGAGGGAGAATGAAGAGGTGGAAAGGTGGAGGATGAGGAGGAGGAAAGCATGGACAGTCGTCCTCTTTGTCAGGAAAGGGAAGTCTTGGCTGTTGGCAGTCTGGCTGTTAGAATCTATGTTGTTTTACTATCGGCCATCTTGTTGTGGTTTGCTGGCTTCTAGTCTTTTCCTCTGGTGCTGGGTGTCTTGGTCACGTGATCTCTTCACTCTTTATTACTTAGCACCTGTCTCCCATTCCATGCTGCACATCAGTGTTGTTACGCTTGTGCTCTGGCTAAGTAGCCTTGTTAAGTTCTTTGTGCTTTGGACAATTGATTGCTTGGGACTTCTTGTTCCACCAGTTTTGTTCCCTTTTATCTTCGTTTCTGCAACTAACTTTTCTGTTAGGAGGTCTCCAGTTTTGCTCCCAGTCCTTAGATCTTTTAGGGACCCCTTTTCCCCTTCCTTCATGTCTTCGTTTGAGTTCAGTGCAGGAGTTTAGGTGCGGCTATTCATAATAGGGCACCCACTCCAGCGTAGGGTTAAGCTGAGTCTCAGTGAAGGGACAGCTTTTCCCTCCTATTCCTTAGTTCTAAGTTGCAGTACATAACAGTATGTCCCGCCCTGTTTAAAAAAAAAAAAGTTTTGTTTTTTTTTCTCCTCTCCTCTTCCTGGGTTATCTTCAGTATGTGTACCATCCAGGAGCTTGCTCAATGCTTGAAAGGATTGACTCTGGAGGTTGCCGATCTTCAGCAGTACATGAGTAAATACCCTGCAGAATGCTATGAAGAACTTAAGGTAGGATTACCTGAGTGTTTCTCGGGTAAACAACAGAATTTTTTTTCATTTAAAAACGCTTGTTTGTTGTATTTTCGGCTCAGACCTAAATCTTCTGGGAGTGAACTACAGTGTGTAGGCATTATTATTAGTGATGAGCGAGCACTAAAATGCTTGGGTACTCGTTGCTCGGGTCGAGCACATTGTAATACTCGGGTGCTCGACCCGAGCAACGAGCCCAATGTAAGTCTATGGGAAACTCGAGCATTTTTCAGGCGGCTCCACCCGGCGGTCTGCAGAGGGCCTAAAAATTTCCCAAATCGATGGGAACAGTGCCCAAATGACATGGGAACAGCATGGGGAAGACCCCTGGAAGCATTTCTGACTCCCAAGTCACTGCTGTCAACAACGTTGTCAGAGTATTACGCCACTTTTACGGACTCACAATAAAACATACAAAAACAAAACCAAAATGGATTTTCCTGGGAAATATATTAAGGAACATCCTTTCCAGGGTAATGACTTGTATACAGTTATATGAAAAAGTTTGGGCACCCCTATTAATCTTAAGCTTAATGTTTTATAAAAAGTGGTGTTTTTGCAACAGCTATTTCAGTTTGATATTTGTAATAACTGTTGGACACAGTAATATATCTGCCTTGAAATGAGGTTTATTGTTTTAACAGAAAATGTGCAATCTGCATTCAAACAAAATTTGACAGGTGCATAAGTATGGGCACCCTTATCATTTTCTTGTTTTAAATACTCCTACCTACTTTTTACTGACTTACTAAAGCACTTTTTTTGGTTTTGTAACCTCATTGAGCTTTGAACTTCATAGCCAGGTGTATGCAATCATGAGAAAAGCTACTTAAAGTGGCCACTTGCTAGTTGTTCTCATGTTTGAATCTCCTCTGAAGAGTGGCATCATGGGCTCCTCAAAACAACTGTCAAATGATCTGAAAACAAAGATTATTCAACATAGTTGTTCAGGGGAAGGATACAAAAAGCTGTCTCAACGATTTAACCTGTCAGTTTCCACTGTGAGGAACATAGTAAGGAAGTGGAAGAACACAGGGACAGTTCTTGTTAAGGCCAGAAGTGGCAGGCCAAGAAAAACATCAGAAAGGCAGAGAAGAAGAATGGTGAGATCAGTCAAGGACAATCCTCAGACCACCTCCAGAGAGCTGCAGCATCAACTTGCTGCAGATGGTGTCACTGTGCATCGGTCAACTATACAACGCACTTTGCACAAGGAGAAGCTGTATGGGAGAGTGATGCGAAAGAAGCCGTTTCTGCAAGGACACCACAAACAGAGTTGGCTGAGGTATGCAAAAGCACATTTGGAGAAGCCAATTTCTTTTTGGAAGAAGGTCCTGTGGACTGATGAAACCAAGGTTGAGTTGTTTGGTCATACAAAAAGGTGTTATGCATGGCGGCAAAAAAACACAGCATTCCAAGAAAAACACTTGCTACCCACAGTAAAATTTGGTGGAGGTTCCATCATGCTTTGGGGCTGTGTGGCCAATGCCGGCACCGGGAATCTTGTTAAAGTTGAGGGACGCATGGATTCCATTCAGTATCAGCAGATTCTTGACAATAATGTTCAAGAATCAGTGACAAAGTTGAAGTTACGCAGGGGATGGATCTTTCAGCAAGACAATGATCCAAAACACCGCTCCAAATCTACTCAGGCATTCATGCAGAGGAACAATTACAATGTTCTGGAATGGCCATCCTAGTCCCCAGACCTGAATATCATTGAACATTTGTGGGATCATTTGAAGAGGGCTGTCCATGCTCTGCGACCATCAAACTTAACTGAACTGGAATTGTTTTGTAAAGAGGAATGGTCAAAAATACCTTCATCCAGGATCCAGGAAATCATTAAAAGCTACAGGAAGCGACTAGAGGCTGTTATTTTTGCAAAAGGAGGATCTACTAAATATTAATGTCACTTTTCTGGTGAGGTGCCCATACTTATGCACCTGTCAAATTTTGTTTGAATGCAGATTGCACATTTTCTGTTAGTACAATAAACCTCATTTCAAGGCAGAAACATTACTGTGTCCAACAGTTATTACATATATCAAACTGAAATAGCTGTTGCAAAAACACCAATTTTTAAAAAACATTATGCTTAAGATTAATAGGGGTGCCCAAACTTTTTCATATAACTGTATATGGCAAAATAAATAACCAAAACCAAAAATACTCCTCCACACATTGGGCTATGTTCACACGTAGTTTTTGATGCGATTTTGCACTTCTGCATTGCTTTCAGCAAAGACAAATGCATACACTGGGAAATGTCATTTTAACATTTTACAACCTTATCTGGCCATGTGGTGTGTGACACATCATCAGACACATGCATACAGTGCTGAAAAGACATG
The DNA here is from genome assembly GCF_046119375.1 of Phyllobates terribilis. Classification (NCBI taxonomy): domain Eukaryota; kingdom Metazoa; phylum Chordata; class Amphibia; order Anura; family Dendrobatidae; genus Phyllobates; species Phyllobates terribilis. The sequence continues at coordinate 1,935,989 of NW_027363102.1, read as the reverse complement.
GGACCAGCATGAGGAAGACCTCTGGAACCATTTCTGACTCCCAGGTCACTGCCTAAAAGTGTGCCCATCATAAGTGATTCTTGGCGCATGCGAAGATGCCTCCCGCCATGCACCTGTCGTTGCAGACATCACCGTCCACGTCCTTGTCCCAGTGCAGCATTCAGTTTTCCCTACCCCATTCCTTGGAATGCAAGCGCAAGTATGCAGGCAGCCACCCAGGCTGCAATACTATACTGCCAAATTTTTGACAGCTGCTTGCACTTGAAATGTGGCCTTTTAGGCTCGTGGAGGCGGAAGCTTTTCATAACCTCATGCCTGCGGCGGCCGGGTGTCCATACTCGGTCCCCAGCCGCCACTGTTTCTCCCGGTGTCGTCTCCGCCTTCCACAAGCATGGGTCCCACAACATTACCAGTGCCCTCCCCAGTGCACTTACTGGGAAGGACCGCCTAACCACAAACACGTGGACAGGTGAATGTGGCCAGGGACGGTATGGAGCCACTCCACAGCTTTTTTTGCTGAGAGTTGTATTTAGCTCGGCGAAAGGTCTGGCATAGAGGGAAACCATATCTATTCTGGGTGTCATTTCTCCGTCACCAGGTTCCGGACATTGACACACACGACCATGCCTGGCTGTATGTTCAGCGGTGAGAGCCACAGATCAGACTGCTGTGTTACAGCTTTCAACAACTCTGCAGCGCTGGGCGGTTTGTCAATTAAGTATTAAGCATGTTATCTTCAGCACAGCCTGTTGCTGCTTGGCCAAGACAGTGCTGCAGTGCTGTCAGCTTGTGACTGATGTGGTCATTTCGGAGATGGAGGAGGAGGTGCATGAGCTGAACAATGTGATTACATTGTTGCTAAATTGGTGACGCTGTTTTTTATACTAAAGAAAGATCCTATTGTTTTGTTTTTTTTTATGTATTTTTTTAAGACAAATGCATTCACCGGGAAATGTCATTTTAACATTTTACAACCTTAGCTGGTAATGTGGTGTGTGACACATCATCAGACACTTCCTGTTTTATTTATGATGGAGGGACTCTGAAAGTCATAAAGCCTATTTTTATAGGGACATCAGACGGCCCTTACTATTCTTAAAAGGCCAGCAGTCGGCCCTAGCTATTGTTAGAGAGCCATCAGCCGGCTATGCTTTGTTGTTCCCATTATTAACAAGTGGGTCTCCTATACTGTTATAGCTTATCCAGTGACTGCAAGGGCTGCCAGAAATTTGGATGTGTAGCACCCTGAGGATTCGGCTGCTACAGGGGTATTGCACCTCAACCCAGAGGTGTGATATTCCACTCCCGGGTAAGGATGGAGTGTGGATCTGAGCTCGGTAGGCTGCATGCACTACATACATCCCATTTCCGAGGAGCAGACCGACGGTACTCCCACTTAGAAATGTGCAGGTACGACCGAGTCTGTTCCTGGCTGGAGTGGGAGGGGGGGTGGAACATCCCAAGTAGTGTAGGGGCAGATAGGGGGAGCAGCCTGGGTAAAGATAGGAGCTCATTGGGTGCTGGTCACCTGAGCTCACACATAGAGGGTGTATATAAGGTGGGCACCAACTAAGAACAGGGTCAGTTGCAGAGAGAAAGTCAGCGAGCGGAGGAGAAGAGAGACCCAGAGTGAGAGAGGAGAAAGAGAGACCCAGAGGGGGAAACAGAAAAAAAGGACTCCAAGAACCCAACTTAAATCCCCGGGTGAAGAGTCGGCATCAGGGTACCGGAACCCAAGCTGGTGGGGGCAAAAACACACCCCAGCCAGAGACCGGAGGCCGTGGGCAGCGTCTGCCACGGCCACCCACCATATCCACCACGAAGGCATACCACGTGGAGGGTCAGGGAACCCAAGGCCAAGGGTCTCCCAACAGAAGGCCCGAGGGAGCTGGACCTGGGTGGATCAATAGTGGGGACGGCCAGAGAAAGGACAGAAGGAGAGCTCAGGGTCACGCTCCGGACTTATTTGGGGGTTGGCTGGATCCAGAACCTGGTGGACGCAGCACGGCTCGGGAGGTCACTCGAAGCTGGAGTGACCGGAACATCAGCAGTGAGTAAACATCCTAAACTGCATAACCCGACTCTGTCTCTGATTGCCGTCTACACTGCATCACCACAACCCCCATCCTCTGCACCTGATCCCCCTGAGGCTATACCCCACCCGTTGGGGGTTATATCATCACAAGCTGCACCTGCACCATCAGCCTCAGCGGACCCTGCTGCAGCGGCGGCCATAGTGACCGCAACACAACGGGTGGCGTAGTCGACATTAAGAACTTAGTAACATCTGTAGGACTGCCACATACAACTCAGTTTGACACCCTGGGCACGGACCGGGTCACAGCCACTCGGAAGACTACAACCCCCATCTGATCCGGCTCCGGATATTCCCCCTAAAAGAATATGGCCCAGGGGGCGCGTCAACTTTGGCGTAGTCGGCAGGATTACGTGCCCACAACAACCGGGTACTGCGTGCCTGAAGAAAAGAATGAGTTTACCTCAAAGAGAAGTCTCCTGCCGGTTCCGGAGGGTCCCCGCCATCGGACCCCATCACCAGTCGATTCCCGCCGGTTGTCCGCCATTAACAGCGTTTTCCCGCCATCTGCAGAGTTTCCCGCCACTGGGAAGCGATTCCCGCCATTTCCAAAGGTTTCCCGCCTTGGAAGAGCGGACGCCATTATGGGCGTGCCAGAGGGTGGCGAGAGGCCACCTCCCATCGTGGGCCAGGACCGAAAATGGCGCCAAAAGTGGAAACCGCCCCCACCAACAGAGACTGTGATGCTAGAGGTGTCTGTCGGCGTGAAAGAACAGCCCCTGGAGCTGACAGTCACCAAGTGGCCCCGGGACCGCCCTCGAAGGGGGAGGAGACGAAAGGAGAGAACAAAGATGGGTGCCGCCTGGAGCAGTCTGGAGCGAGCGCACCCGGAGGCAAGAAGCCTGGAGAGGAGTAGCAGAGAAGCTCACCCGGAGATGGCCAGAGAGCAGAGCAGCACCGGCCCGCTGGCCAGGAGCCTGCTGGAAGAAGAGCAGAGCAGCACCGACCCGTTGGTCAGGAGCCTGCTGGAAACCACGACCCCACTAGGCCTAGTGGAGGTCCTCGCACAGCTCCCCCGAGACCGGGAGTGTGCACAGACTGCCCTGGAGGGCCTCGCACGGAGGATGGCCCGGGTACAGCGAGAGACATTGGCGGAGTGGAGCCGAGAGATGGCCCAGCAAACCAAGACCCGGAGCACGCCAGCCAAGATGAGGAGACAGACCGCCTCTGAGGATGGCGCGGGAGGACCCAAGGCCGGAGACGGCGCCGAGAAGGGAGCCGAACGCATGGAGGCAGGTAAAGGGGACGTCTATACCCCAAACCAGGACACCGCTTACCTGCCCCAGCTCCCCGTCGCAGAGCCCGAAAGTCCCCCTGCTGTGCCCGAAAACGCCATGTCACCGACGCAGACTAGGCCCCAACCGGAAGCCGCCGCCGCGACCCCTGTGACGCCATGCGCACCGACCCCGAGCGTGGCAAAACAGGAAGTAACACCAGCCTGGTCGCAGGGCCTAGAATTCCCGGGCGTCGCATCACCAACAGCGCCCCCTACCTCCGCGGAGCCTCCGGCCTGGCCGCAAGGCCAGGTAGCCCAGGGCGCCGCCGTCCTGACGGTGCCCTTCACCTTCCAGGTGCCCCAGGCCTGGCCGCAAGGCCTGGGCAACCCGGGCGCCACCACCACCGCGCCCGCACCCGTAAAACCAAGGGTGCCGCGTCTGGGAGAGGACTTGTTTGCCCAGCACACGTGGCCGGACGGGCAGCCTTTCATCTGGCCCCAGAGATATTATGAACTGGAGCACCAGAGGAGAGTTGGGGCCATGTGTGCACCCCTGATTCCGGCTCCGAAGCCCGTGATAAGGATCTCGCCCCCGCTTGAAGAGACCCAATTTGAGTGGGACCCCACCGGAGAAGACCTAATGGGGTTCACTCAAGAAACCAGGGCAGCTGCAGCGGAGCGTGCTGAGTGCTGCCGACAGCAGCTCGAGGAGTATGCGAGGGAGCGGAGAGAGAGGCGGGTCCGGGAACAACAGGCCCAAATAAGGAGCGCCGAGCAGAAGAGCCGAACCAGGAGGGACCCCCGTGCAGCGCACAGTCCCCGCACCACCGGGACTGTAATTAAGTTCAACATGCAGCATGGGTGGGGCTTCATCAGAGACCACAACACCCCCGGCGACGTCTTTGTCACGCGCAGAGATGTGGAGTCCCATCTGCCGGAGGGGCACAGAGGTCGTGACCTTTATATCGGGGACGAGGTCACCTTTACCCGGCACAAGTGTGCCAAAGGACCTTACGCCCTCCATGTGCATCGCCTGACAGAGGAGGAGCTGCGATGTGAGGAGGAAGAGCAAGAGGATCCGGACGGGTCTGAAGCTGAGATCCCCAAAGAAGGAGCAGGAGGAAGACGTTGTTGAGTACAGCGGAGTAGGTGCTGTAAATAGTTACCCGATCGGGGTATAAAGAAACTGTTACTGCAAATATAGTCCCCGTTGGGACCAGCTGAGTGAACTGTTTACCCGTTTACCCTTAATCCCACAGGCTGAGGACTGTGAGCAACCATTCCCTTTCCCTCCTTAACTGGCCGAGGACTGAGAGCGGCCATATCCTTGTATATAGTTGCGCGTCCTAAAGCGCCCCCTACCGGTTTTATAGGAAAACCATTTTTCTAGAAAGACTGTCGCACTTTGCCCGGTCAACAGTTGCACAGTGACCGGAGGAGAAACAAGAGACGACGAGAATGTTTTATCTGAAAAGTTTTATATATATATAATGTTTTATATGTTTATGAAAAAAAAAAAAAATTTTGTATGTTTTTGGTGTTATGTCTTACAGCCCGAGGACGTGCTGTGATTTACCAGGGGGGAATGTAGCACCCTGAGGATTCGGCTGCTACAGGGGTATTGCACCTCAACCCAGAGGTGTGATATTCCACTCCCGGGTAAGGATGGAGTGTGGATCTGAGCTCGGTAGGCTGCATGCACTACATACATCCCATTTCCGAGGAGCAGACCGACGGTACTCCCACTTAGAAATGTGCAGGTACGACCGAGTCTGTTCCTGGCTGGAGTGGGAGGGGGGGTGGAACATCCCAAGTAGTGTAGGGGCAGATAGGGGGAGCAGCCTGGGTAAAGATAGGAGCTCATTGGGTGCTGGTCACCTGAGCTCACACATAGAGGGTGTATATAAGGTGGGCACCAACTAAGAACAGGGTCAGTTGCAGAGAGAAAGTCAGCGAGCGGAGGAGAAGAGAGACCCAGAGTGAGAGAGGAGAAAGAGAGACCCAGAGGGGGAAACAGAAAAAAAGGACTCCAAGAACCCAACTTAAATCCCCGGGTGAAGAGTCGGCATCAGGGTACCGGAACCCAAGCTGGTGGGGGCAAAAACACACCCCAGCCAGAGACCGGAGGCCGTGGGCAGCGTCTGCCACGGCCACCCACCATATCCACCACGAAGGCATACCACGTGGAGGGTCAGAGAACCCAAGGCCAAGGGTCTCCCAACAGAAGGCCCGAGGGAGCTGGACCTGGGTGGATCAATAGTGGGGACGGCCAGAGAAAGGACAGAAGGAGAGCTCAGGGTCACGCTCCGGACTTATTTGGGGGTTGGCTGGATCCAGAACCTGGTGGACGCAGCACGGCTCGGGAGGTCACTCGAAGCTGGAGTGACCGGAACATCAGCAGTGAGTAAACATCCTAAACTGCATAACCCGACTCTGTCTCTGATTGCCGTCTACACTGCATCACCACAAACCCCATCCTCTGCACCTGATCCCCCTGAGGCTATACCCCACCTGTTGGGGGTTATATCATCACAAGCTGCACCTGCACCATCAGCCTCAGCGGACCCTGCTGCAGCGGCGGCCATAGTGACCGCAACACAACGGGTGGCGTAGTCGACATTAAGAACTTAGTAACATCTGTAGGACTGCCACATACAACTCAGTTTGACACCCTGGGCACGGACCGGGTCACAGCCACTCGGAAGACTACAACCCCCATCTGATCCGGCTCCGGATATTCCCCCTAAAAGAATATGGCCCAGGGGGCGCGTCAGATGCAACCCAATACCCCTTTGAAGAGACATAGAGGAGGGTCTCAGTAAAAAAATGTTCCCATTATAAAGGATCGGGTCTCCTATAAGTGGTAATGCCCATGCTGTGACTGCAAGGGCTGCCAAAATTTGGGAAAAACCCCATTAAGAATTTAAAGACACATAGAGCAGGGCCACAGTAACAAGGTACGACATGTTCCCATTAGAAAGGAGAGGGTCTGCTATACAGTTATAGGGTATGCAATGAGTCCAATGGCTGATAATTTTAGGAAAAAACCCACTAAGAATTTAAAGACACACAGAGCAGGGCCACAGTAACAAGGTACGACTTGTTCCCATTAGAAAGGAGAGAGTCTGCTATACAGTTATAGGGTATGCAGTGAGTCCAGCAGCTGACAATTTTAGGAAAAACCCCACTAAGAATTTAAAGACACATGGAGCAGGGCCACAGTAACAAGTACGACATGTTCCCATTAGAAAAGAGAGAGTCTGCTATACAGTTATAGGGTATGCAGTGAGTCCAACGGCTGACAATTTTAGGAAAAACCCCACTAAGAATTTATAGACACATGGCCCCGGAGCTGGGCTCACTGAGTGACAGGACACCGCTCCTGAGCTCAGCTCCGGGGCCCGCTCGCTGGTGCGGCTCATTATCCCTGGCTCCTCAGCATCAGCGGTCAGAGAATTAAAGCTAGGGACACATAGGACATGTGAGTATAAGGATTTTATTATTTTATTCTTATTTTTACAGGTGGACACTGCGGGAGCAGACACTACTACCCTCATCATTGTCTCCTGCTGGTGCTGATCGCAGCACCGGTAGGAACCATAATGAGGGCAGTGTTCAGCACCCCGCGCATGGGAACAGTGCTAACTGTACAGTGATTCCCAGGCACCGTTCCGTGTGATCTTGATGCTGCTCAGGGGTGGCACATGGTTGCCACATGTGACACACAGGGAAACATGAGACACGGATATCTCTGGTACCGGTTTATACCGAAATATACGGACATGTGAAACCGGCCTAAATCGGCTGCGAAAAATCCTCCGAATAAACAAACTGCTCAATCGTCAGGTGAAATGATCTTTTGGCATGCACACAACATTATCATTCTTGGCACAAGACTTGTGCTGCCGAGAACAATGACAGCCAATGAACAATTGTCTAATACAGATCATTCAGAGTGTATCTGAAGCGCAGTATTCCTGTGTAAATTGTCTATTAACCCCTTAGTGACTGAGACAATTTGGACATTAATGACCAGGCCAAATTTTTGAATTCTGACCAGTGTCACTTCATGTGGTAATAACTCTGGAACGCTTCAATGGATCCCGCTGATTCTGAGACTGTTTTTAGTGACATATTGTATTTCATGATAGTGGTAAAAAATTTTGATACGACAATTTGGTGAAAATGTTGAAAATTTTGCAATTTTCAAACTTTTAATTCCTATGCCTTTAAACCAGAGAGTTATGTCACACAAAATAGTTAATAAATAACATTTCCCATATGTTTACTTTACAACAGCACAATTTTTAAAACATATTTTTTTTTTGTTAGGAAGTTAGAAGGTTTAAATGTTGATCAGCGATTTCTAATTTTTCCAACAAAATTTACAAAACTATTTTTATAGGGACCATATCACATTTGAAGTGACTTTGGGAGGCCGATATGACAGAAAATACCCAAAAGTGACACCATTCTAAAACCTGCACCCCTCCAAGTCCTCAAAACCGCATTCAAGAAGTTTATTAACCCTTCAGGTGCTTCACAGGAACTAAAGCAATGTGGAAGCAAAAATAAAAATTTTTTCATAAAAATTTTACTATAACCCCAAATTTTTTATTTTCACAAGGGTAACAGGATAAAATGGACCACAAAATTTGTTGTGCAATTTCTACTGAGCATGTTGATACCCCATATGTGGGGGAAAACTATTGTTTGGGCACACAACAAGGCTTGGAAGGGAAGGAGCACCGTTTTGACTTTTTGAACGCAAAAAAGACTGAATCAAGAGTGGATGCCATGTCACATTTGGAGAGCCCCTGACATGAAAAACAGCAGAAACCCCCACAAGTGACAGCATTTTGGAAACTAGCCCCCTCAAGGAATAACACATTTAGATGTGAGAACAAATTTTTTTTTTTTTTACAAAAACACTGTTTTAGCACCAAATTTGGACCCAACAATTTGTTCTGCAATTTCTCCCGCATGTGGCAGCATTCTATATGTGGATATACACTACTGTTTGAGCACCCGGCAGGGATCAGATGGGAAGGAGCGCTACTTGGCTTTTAGAACGCAGATTCCTTTTGAATAGATTATGGGCTCCATTAGTTTAGCCCCTGAGGTGCCAAAACAGCAGAACCCCCACCCCCAGGTCACCCCATATTGGAAACTCCACTACCTAAGGAATTCATCTAGGGGTGTAGTGAGATTTTGAACTCATGGATGCCTCACAGAATTTTATAACATTGAGACATGGAAATTTGTTCTCAGTAGCGATCTGGGAGTCAGAGATGCTTCCAGGGGTCTTCTCCATGCTGTTCTCCTTCCATTCAGCACTTTTACCATCCATTTCATCATTTTCAGTGCCCCCCAGACCTCCTTGTAGGGTCTTCTGGAAAAATGCTTTGATTTCTCATTGACGCTCATTATACTCGTTACTTGAAATGAGCATCCAAGCATTAGAAATTGTTTAGGTCGAGTAACGAGCATCTGAGCATTTTAGTGCTCACTCATCTCTAATTTTTACCTGTGGATTTTCAGCATTTTATGCAATGCAATGCAATTCTGACTTTAAACTCTGAATGTCCACAAGAAAATTGACATGTTGAGGATTTCAAACACACACGGCTGGTCAGTTTACGCTATGTAAAAAAAAATTAAACAGTGGACCCCAGGATGGGGGACATTATACAAGGAAGGGGCCTAGGATGGGGGTTATTATACCAGCAAGGAGCCCAGGATGGGGGACATTACACCAGGAAGGGGTTAAGGATCGGGATTATTATACCAAGATGGAGGTCATTATACCAGGAATGGGCACAGTATACCAGGAAGGGGTCCAGGATGGGAGAAATTATACTAGGAAGGGGCTGGGAATTCTGGGACATGGTTATACAATGGAGGACATTATAACAGGAAAGGGTCCATGATGGTGTCAGGATGGTGTACATTATTACAGTACGGGGCCCAGTACAGGAGACATTACACCAGGAAGCCCCCATGATGGGGGACATTATATCAGGATGGGTGACATTGTTACACGAAGGTACCAGAATGTGGAACATTATTACAATAAGGGGTCAAGGACAGGGGACATTATACCAGGAAGAGGCTCAGGATGGGGGACATTATTACTGGAAAGGGCTCAGGATGGAGGACATTTTACCAGAAAGAGTACAGGACAGGGGACATTATACAACCCCTGGCAAAAATTATGCTTGGTCTGAAAAAAATTACCCTTACTGAGTACCACATTTTTAATCTTGATTTCTTTTAGTGTTTCTTAAAGCCCTAAAGTTGCCATTTGAAATGACTTTAGTTTTGTGCCATGTCTGTGATCTGCTTTTTTTCAACAACATTAAACAACTGAATGAACATCCTCCGAGCCCGGTGATTCCATAATTTTTTCCAGGGGTTGTAATAGGAAGAGGCAAAGGATGGAGGAAATTATACCAGGAAGAGGTGTAGGTGGAGGTGACGCGCCCCCTGGGCCGTGGGGTACCAGGTGCTGGGCCTATGGATGCCGGTATGGGGGATATCACGGTGGCTGGCCCGGTCCGTGACCCAGGGTGGTCAGTAAAAGGGGGAATATGTATAGGGGATTTGGAAAGTTCTGGAGCCGTTCTCTGGAGCTGGTGTTACGGCAGCAGGGATGGTGTGGCTCTCCACAGGTAGAGCTAGCTCCAGGGCAGCGTGAGGTGTAATGGATGGTGGTGCAGGGAGAGACGGCAGGATGGTCCCGGAGGAAAGAAGGACACTCACACGGGGGTAAGCTTCTGTACCTTTACTGGTGATGTTGCAGGCACGGTCCAGGGTACTCCGGACAAGGGCGCACTTTTGGACTCTCCCTAGTGAGCGGGTATAGGGCCTCCTGATCCGTGGCTTTACTCGCTAAGCTTCTGACCTGCCTGAAGCTAGGCCTAGCTTGGTTGCTGTCTCTCTTCTGCACCTGCTGACCTGGTGGTAGGGCCTACTCTTGCAGATCACTCTCCCTGGATGCTGGGGCCTCCGTGACTCCTAGCCCTGGTACTGCAATCAGTATTTGGTGAACCTGGGACCTGTAGTCCTCCAGGGGTTCCGGTGGTTCCTACTGGGTATTGAGGGTCCCTGTAGGCGCGGACCCGGTGTCCGGTATATATCTCGGGGTGAGCCTGGTAAGCTCCTCTGCCCCCTTGGCTACTTCTTCCTTCTCCTCTATCCTTCGGCCACACTCAGGGCCCTCACTAGGCCTTCACACGTGCTGTAGGCCTTGGCTCGCTAAGCACAGCAGCCAGCTTTCTGCCTCTTCGCTGCTCTCTGAGCGTCAGCACACTCTCTGCTCAACTCTGAGCTCTGTCCCTCTCTGTGTCTGAGAGACTCACTAACTAGACTGAGCTGCCTGGCTCCACCCTCCCTTTATATATCCCTGAAGGACTCCCTCTGGTGGTCTGAGGTGGTAGGGTGGAGGTGTGTGAATGTGTGAGGGCCTCTTGTGGAGAAGTCCATCCATGCACCCTTCTGGGTTCTGTGGCACCAGTGCACAGCAGGGCGCCACAGAGGGACATTATTACAGGATGGTGGTCAAGATGGGGGACAATATTAAAGAAAGCGGCCAGGATGGGGAATATTGCAAAATCATTGCAAAATGAGCAGAAATGCAGACATGCATTGCACACTTAGGTATAGTTGTGAGAAGAACCAAATTTGTTTATATTATGTGATGTATTGGAATTTATGAATGTGTCTATCATAATGCAATGGCAATCTGAACTGTGGGTACAGTATAGAAAGTATAGAGTAGTAAAGGCACAGACAAGTGATGCGAACAAAGGATGATTATTTCCTCCATCAACAGATGACTTATGAAATAATAATAATAATAATGAAACAATTTATATAACATAACCATTATATCCCTAAATGTATTACACTGTAGTAAAACAGATAACCTTTCCTAAGGCTAGGGTCAAACAAGCATATATGTCTCATCCAAGAGAATTGGGTCGATTAGACAAATCACACTCTGATAAAACTCTAATTAGAGTTTTATCAGAGCATGATCATAGTGTGTTCCGATTCTGTTGGATGAGAAGATGGAGAACAAAATTTCTCCATCTTCTCCATTATGTCAGTCCATGAAAATCGGACTGCACTCAAATGTAATCTGAGTGCAGTCCAATATTTTCCTTCGACTCATAGACTTGCATTGCCAAGTGCGCTCCGAATTTTGGATCAAACTAGGACATGCTGCAATTGTTTTCCTCGGACCAGCTCTGTCTGAGAAAAAAATCTGACATTTGCACAGCCCTATACAATAATAATGATCTAAGTGCGATCCTATGTTTTGTTGGATCACACTAAGATTGATAATACGGTTGTCTGCTCAAGGCCTTAGAATAGGTCATCAATGTAAGAGTGATTGGGGTCTGACACACAGAAGCCCCACACAGGGCCAATTGTAGCTTTTCTGCAATCTAAAGGTCCGTTTACATGAACTGGCCAGTGGCACTATATGAACGCTGATCAATAAACTAAGTATCAATGGTTGTTTCAGTGGCAGTTTACGCAGGCAGACCAAAGCAAACGATGAAAACTGAGTGATCGATCATAGTTCTCGGCAGTGTGAGACCTGTTTATCCAGGACGATGCCAAGCTGAGAATGATGATCTTTTGTTTTGCACAAAATATAATTTCCCCCGATGAATGAGTGTTTTACTGATTTATGGAATGATTGGCAGCCTGATTACACGTCAAGATAACAGTGAAACCAGCGTTTTGAACAATGCTTGCTCCTTACTAAGTGGTTTGTCCCTCACTTAGGGGCATCTCCATTTAGAGTGTGATTGATTCTTATAATTGTTATTATTGTTTTTGCCGTTTTCATTTAAGGTATTTATTTCTATCATAATTCTGGATGATTACATCGATATGAAATGTTTTGCTGTAGTTTAATCATGGTTCTTTGAATTTCCCCATCATGTCTGGTGTAAGTAGTGACATTTGTTGTCCTATATTGCAGCCCTGTCTGCCTGTGAGATGGAAGCTGAGAGGAAGCTGCAGACGTGTCAGTTATAAGCGCACACAGCTCTGCAGTGAGATCAGGAGAGCAGAGAGCGGCCATCACACATCACACTGGGAACTCCCCTTCATGTGAGATAAGGAGGCAGAGTTATCTTCCAGGCAGCGTCGTCCCCAGAGCCAGGAAGAGGTCATTTACATAAAGTGATAAAAGATGATTTATCAGCAACAAGGCATCAGATATGAGGCATACAGGCATCACTCTCCTCTGCAGTCCATAACCTATATGCCCATATTAATAGTTTACAGCAGGCCAGAATTGCTAATCTGGCGCACCGGGCATTTTCCCAGTGGTCCACGGATGTGTGCATTGTAGTAGGCCACGGGGCCCGCTGATCCGGCCACCGGCCTGCTGATCCGGCCACCGACCCGCTTTTCTGGCCGCTGGCCCCTTAAATCTGGAGGCACAGCCGGGATTGGGGCGCTCTGTGCCTGCACGCAGGGTTCACTATTTGAACCGCTGCATGCGTCACATATAAGAACACATCAGCGTTCTCTGTGGGAGGAGAGCGCGATCCTCTCTCCCGCCTTTACAACACCGGCTGCAGCTGTTGGTGCAGCGCAGCCCGGTGCCGTACCGAATCAGGAAGCGGATCTCTGCAGCTCTGCTCCTACCTGGGTGAGTACAGTGGCATGATGATGTATGCTGTTGTTTAGCCAGTAAAAAACATGTTTCTGGTACCCAGGGGTGGGGGGTGGGGGATGACCTCTGGGGCTGGGGGCTTACATATGGGGCTAGGGGCTGACCTCCGGGGCTGGGGGATTACTTATGGGTCTGGGGGCTGACCTCTGAGGCTGGGGGCTTACTTATGGGGCTAGGGGCTGACCTCTGGGGCTGGGGGATTACTTATGGGGCTGGAGGCTTACTTATGGGGCTGGGGGCTGACTACTAACTTCCGGGGCTGACTGATGTGTTTATGGATCTGTGATACATATTCAGCAGTCGCTGTGTGTCCTATGTGATGTATATGTGTCTCCTGTGATGTGTGTTTCATAATATAGTATAATGTGGTCTTAATTATAATGTAAAGTTGTGTATATACAGTACAGACCAAAAGTTTGGACACACCTTCTCATTTAAAGATCTTTCTGTATTTTCATGACTATGAAAATTGTACATTCACACTGAAGACATCAAAACTATGAATTAACACATGTGGAATTATATACTTAACAAAAAAGTGTGAAACAACTGAAAATATGTCTTATATTACAGGTTCTTCAAAGTAACCACCTTTTGCTTTGATGACTGCTTTGCACACTCTTGTCATTCTCTTGATGAGCTTCAAGAGGTAGTCACCGGAAATGGTTTTCACTTCACAGGTGTGCCCTGTCAGGTTTAATAAGTGGGATTTCTTGCCTTATAAATGGGATTGGGACCATCAGTTGTGTTGTGCAGAAGTCTGGTGGATATGTGTCACCCTGGCCTGGATGCCACAAGTGTAATTAAAGCTGTGTCTGAGAGCAAGGGGGAGGTTCTTTAGTCAGGGGAACATTAGCATGCAGTACCTCCTGTCTCAGGCCAGTAGGGGGAGCAGGCTGCCCCTATAAAAGCTGTTACTGGGGGCAGGGTTAGAGAGAACTGGATGGCCTGTCTCAGCACTGAGACTTGTCCCAGAGCAGAGCAGGGACAGAAAGTTGTATTGCACCTAAGAGGAAGTGTGGCAGGAGGAGAGCCACAAGCCAGAGACAAGAGGCGAAGAGAGCCTGTCTTGGCAGATAAAAGACTTACTTTACCAGACTTTGGTGTCTGAGGCTGGGAGGATTCTACATCCTCCAGCAGATAACCAGTCCACAAGGGACTGTATATTCCTTGGCCTAAGAAGCCTGGAGGCCCTGCCACAACCGAAGGGACCAGTAAAGCCGTACAAGGCTGGGAGCAGAAAAGAACCCACGTCGCAGGCCAAACAGGTGAGAATACATGGAAAGCTCGGAAACGTGGGCTGTTACCCTATAACGAGGAGATAGCCAGAAGGAGCGCAGAAAGCACGGTAGGCCTACACCCTCACCCTGACCAGGGCCAATTTCCCCGTTGCTCTCAGACATCCAGGTCCCCTCCTAGCTGGGACTGTTTATGAGTCAGTTTACCTGTTTCTGTTAGAACCTTGCTGTTAGGTTTTTTTTCCTTTGCTGGTCACATGACCTTGTTGGCCTATTTAATCCTGCTCCGCCCTTCTGGCTTTGCTGGACTTCATTGTATATCTACTTTCTAGCTAGCCTGTGCTCTGTATCTAGCTCTGTTAGTTTGCTTGGTCTACGGACCTCTATGTTCTATCTATTTTGTTTGTTCGTCTGTCTGCTACTATTTCTGTTAGGAGGTGTCCCATATTCCTCCCAGTCCTTAGTACTTGTAGGGATTCCCTCCCCACATCTATAGGTCTCCGTACAGACTAGATTAGGACTTTAGCAGGTCTGATCGCAGGATCAGGTTCCCTGTTACATCGTAGGGATTCAGCTGAGTCCTATAGTAGGGACAGATCTCCTCTCTTTCCTTAGCTTTGGTAGCAGAACATAACAGTTTCAGTAAAGACCCTGGACTGCAACCTATTGTCTGTGTGCTCCTTCGCGCCTCCAGCACTACCAGTACTGGGACTCTCACCACCATCACTCCCACCATCCACTACACTGCCCTGGGCCGCACTCTTCCCGTGGGGAGTCACACCATCCCAGCTGCACACATCATCAGCCCCAGCGGTCTGCCTTGCAGCGGCGGTTCCTAATGACCGCAAATCCACGGGTGGCGTAGTCGGACATAATCAACAACACATAACGGACTACCACTGGCCTGACCACCCTGAGCCACGGAACCGGGTTGCCACTACTACTCCCATCGTTCCCCCTATTGCCCGGATCCGAGTGCCCCACGGCCCAGGGGGCAAGTCAGATACACAGCTGATAGTCCTACTGAATAGACTGTTAGAATTTGTATTATGGCAAGAAAAAAGCAGCTAAGTAAAGAAAAACGAGTGGCCATCATTACTTTAAGAAATGAAGGTCAGTCAGTCCGAAAAATTGGGAAAACTTTGAAAGTGTCCCCAAGTGCAGTTGCAAAAAACATCAAGCGCTACAAAGAAACTGGTTCATATGAGGACCGCCCCAGGAAAGGAAGACCAAGAGTCACCTCTGCTTCTGAGGATAAGTTTATCCGAGTCACCAGCCTCAGAAATCGCAGGTTAACAGCAGCTCAGATTAGAGACCAGTTCAATGCCACACAGAGTTCTAGCAGCAGACACATCTCTTCAACAACTGTTAAGAGGAGACTTTGTGCAGCAGGCCTTCATGGTAAAATAGCTGCTAGGAAACCACTGCTAAGGACAGGCAACAAGCAGAATAGACTTGTTTGGGCTAAAGAACACAAGGAATGGACATTAGACCAGTGGAAATATGTGCTTTGGTCTGATGAGTCCAAATTTGAGATCTTTGGTTCCAACCACCGTGTCTTTGTGCGACGCAGAAAAGGTGAACGGATGGACTCTACATGCCTGGTTCCCACCGTGAAGCATGGAGGAGGAGGTGTGATGGTGTGGGGGTGCGTTGCTGGTGACACTGTTGGGGATTTATTCAAAATTGAAGGCATACTGAACCAGCATGGCTACCACAGCATCTTGCAGCGGCATGCTATTCCATCCGGTTTGCGTTTAGTTGGACCATCATTTATTTTTCAACAGTGCAATGACCCCAACACACCTCCAGGCTGTGTAAGGGCTATTTGACCAAGAAGGAGAGTGATGGGGTGCTACGCCAGATGACCTGGCCTCCACAGTCACCAGACCTGAACCCAATCGAGATGGTTTGGGGTGAGCTGGACCGCAGAGTGAAGGCAAAAGGGCCAACAAGTGCTAAGCATCTCTGGGAACTCCTTCAAGATTGTTGGAAGACCATTTCCGGTGACTTCCTCTTGAAGCTCATCAAGAGAATGCCAAGAGTGTGCAAAGCAGACATCAAAGCAAAAGATGGCTACTTTGAAGAACCTAGAATATAAAACATATTTTCAGTTGTTTCACACTTTTTTGTTAAGTATATAATTCCACATGTGTTAGTTCATAGTTTTGATGCCTTCAGTGTGAATGTACAATTTTCATAGTCATGAAAATACAGAAAAATCTTTAAATGAGGTGTGTCCAAACTTTTGGTCTGTACTGTATAGTGTAGAGATGTTTATATGGTATGGTGCTGTGTACATAGTGTAGTATATAGTTTGGAATCCACACTATATACACAGGCACATCCCTACACTATATAATATATATAGTATATAAACAGCTCGACTCTATATTCTTTTGCACAGTATATAGTGTGGAGCTGGGTATATAATTGATTGTAGAATATATTGTGGAGCTGTGTATGATGTGTATACTTCCCCTGCCCTGTATACATGGTGTCATTCTCAGTATCTGCTCTTATTATGTTTGCGTGTGTGTGTACATACATACACGCATAATATAATAATATATATATCTCAACAATCTGATTAATTGTCAAAAAAATGGAGGACTCTTCTTTATTAGCCCATGTGGTTATGTTTCGGATTCATGTTCTGTTATGGAACTGAATTGTCGTCATAGAGGCTGGCATCTGCAGGGTACAAATGTATATATACAATGCACAGCACCACTCATCCTGTCCTGTATATATACAATGCACAGTACCACTCCTCCTGTCCTGTATATATACACTGCACAGTACCACTCCTCCTGTCCTGTATATATACACTGCACAGCACCACTCCTCCTGTCCTGTATATATACACTGCACAGTACCACTCCTCCTGTCCTGTATATATACACTGCACAGTACCACTCCTCCTGTCCTGTACATATACACTGCACAGCACCACTCCTCCTGTCCTGTATATATACACTGCACAGCACCACTCCTCCTGTCCTGTATATATACACTGCACAGTACCACTCCTCCTGTCCTGTATATATACACAGCACAGCACCACTCCTCCTGTCCTGTATATATACACTGCACAGCACCACTCCTCCTGTCCTGTATATATACACTGCACAGTACCACTCCTCCTGTCCTGTACATATACACTGCACAGTACCACTTCTCCTGTCCTGTATATATACACTGCACAGTACCACTCCTCCTGTCCTGTACATATACACTGCACAGTACCACTCCTCCTGTCCTGTACATATACACTGCACAGTACCACTTCTCCTGTCCTGTATATATACACTGCACAGTACCACTCCTCCTGTCCTGTATATATACACTGCACAGCACCACTCCTCCTGTCCTGTATATATACACTGCACAGCACCACTCCTCCTGTCCTGTATATATACACTGCACAGTACCACTCCTCCTGTCCTGTACATATACACTGCACAGTACCACTTCTCCTGTCCTGTATATATACACTGCACAGTACTACTTCTCCTGTCCTGTATATATACACTGCACAGTACCACTCCTCCTGTCCTGTACATATACACTGCACAGTACCACTCCTCCTGTCCTGTATATATACACTGCACAGTACCACTCCTCCTGTCCTGTATATATACAGTGCACAGTACCACTCCTCCTGTCCTGTATATATACACTGCACAGCACCACTCCTCCTGTCCTGTATATATACACTGCACAGTACCACTCCTCCTGTCCTGTATATATACACTGCACAGTACCACTCCTCCTGTCCTGTATATATACAC
Source organism: Phyllobates terribilis (assembly GCF_046119375.1). Classification (NCBI taxonomy): domain Eukaryota; kingdom Metazoa; phylum Chordata; class Amphibia; order Anura; family Dendrobatidae; genus Phyllobates; species Phyllobates terribilis. The sequence goes on along the minus strand of NW_027363102.1, from coordinate 1,917,946 downwards.
TGCACAGTACTACTCCTCCTGTCCTGTATATATACACTGCACAGTACCGCTCCTCCTGTCCTGTATATATACACTGCACAGTACCACTCCTCCTGTCCTGTATATATACACTGCACAGTACCACTCCTCCTGTCCTGTATATATACACTGCACAGTACTACTCCTCCTGTCCTGTATATATACACTGCACAGTACCGCTCCTCCTGTCCTGTATATATACACTGCACAGTACCACTCCTCCTGTCCTGTATATATACACTGCACAGTACCACTCCTCCTGTCCTGTATATATACACTGCACAGTACCACTCCTCCTGTCCTCTATATATACACTGCACAGTACCGCTCCTCCTGTCATGTATATATACACTGCACAGTACCACTTCTCCTGTCCTGTATATATACACTGCACAGTACCACTTCTCATGTCCTGTATATATACAATGCACAGTACCACTCCTCCTGTCCTGTATATATACACTGCACAGCACCACTCCTCCTGTCCTGTATATATACACTGCACAGCACCACTCCTCCTGTCCTGTATATATACACTGCACAGTACCACTCCTCCTGTCCTGTACATATACACTGCACAGTACCGCTCCTCCTGTCCTGTATATATACACTGCACAGCACCACTCCTCCTGTCATGTATATATACACTGCACAGTACCACTTCTCCTGTCCTGTATATATACACTGCACAGCACCACTCCTCCTGTCCTGTATATATACACTGCACAGCACCATTTCTCCTGTCCTGTATATATACACTGCACAGTACCACTTCTCCTGTCCTGTATATATACACTGCACAGAACCACTCCTCCTGTCCTGTATATATACACTGCACAGTACCACTCCTCCTGTCATGTATATATACACTGCACAGTACCACTTCTCCTGTCCTGTATATATACAATGCACAGTACCACTTCTCATGTCCTGTATATATACAATGCACAGTACCACTCCTCCTGTCCTGTATATATACACTGCACAGCACCACTCCTCCTGTCCTGTATATATACACTGCACAGCACCACTCCTCCTGTCCTGTATATATACACTGCACAGTACCACTCCTCCTGTCCTGTACATATACACTGCACAGCACCACTCCTCCTGTCCTGTACATATACACTGCACAGTACCACTCCTCCTGTCCTGTATATATACAGTGCACAGTACCACTCCTCCTGTCCTGTATATATACACTGCACAGCACCACTCCTCCTGTCCTGTATATACACTGCACAGTACCACTCCTCCTGTCCTGTATATATACACTGCACAGCACCACTCCTCCTGTCCTGTATATATACACTGCACAGCACCACTCCTCCTGTCCTGTATATATACACTGCACAGCACCACTCCTCCTGTCCTGTATATATACACTGCACAGTACCACTCCTCCTGTCCTGTATATATACACTGCACAGTACCACTCCTCCTGTCCTGTATATATACACTGCACAGCACCACTCCTCCTGTCCTGTATATATACACTGCACAGCACCACTCCTCCTGTCCTGTATATATACAGGGCACAGTACCACTCCTCCTGTCCTGTATATATACACTGCACAGTACCACTCCTCCTGTCCTGTATATATACACTGCACAGCACCACTCCTCCTGTCCTGTACATATACACTGCACAGTACCACTCCTCCTGTCCTGTATATATACACTGCACAGCACCACTCCTCCTGTCCTGTATATATACACTGCACAGCACCACTCCTCCTGTCCTGTATATATACACTGCACAGCACCACTCCTCCTGTCCTGTATATATACACTGCACAGCACCACTCCTCCTGTCCTGTATATATACACTGCACAGCACCACTCCTCCTGTCCTGTATATATACACAGCACAGCACCACTCCTCCTGTCCTGTGCATATACACTGCACAGCACCACTTCTCCTGTCCTGTATATATACACTGCACAGCACCACTCCTCCTGTCCTGTATATATACACTGCACAGCACCACTCCTCCTGTCCTGTATATATACACTGCACAGCACCACTCCTCCTGTCCTGTATATATACACTGCACAGCACCACTCCTCCTGTCCTGTATATATACACAGCACAGCACCACTCCTCCTGTCCTGTGCATATACACTGCACAGCACCACTTCTCCTGTCCTGTATATATACACTGCAGGTCTTTTTTTTATTGATAGAATAAGTACAGTACATGACAGAACAATAATACATTACAGGACACCAAACATATGAACAAAACAAGACGACAAATCACAGAAAATAGAAACAAAATAAATCCCCCCAGGAATATATACATATACAAGAAATAAATATTATAAAACCTATAAAACCTCCGGCCCAGCTTCATTCATACTACTATATACAATCCCACACAACGCTCACACTGTCCTATATACACATAAAACACCGTCCTATATACAAGATTATATACAATAAAACGCTAGAAACACAAAACACTAAACCTAATATAACGTATATACAACCGGAAACTAACACTAACCTACTGGTCCCACTGCCTGACCTTACAGTCACACCCTTACCGCACCTCATTCACACCACAGAAAACCAAAAATAACAATTTATACAATAGTGACATGAACAATTTTAAACCTTTTTTTGTTTTGTATATTTTTTTTTTTTGTATTTTTTTTTTAATATTTTTTTTGTAATTTTTTAATATATATATAAAACACACACCTACACTAACTATCCCGCCACCCCTGATCCAGCTCTGGCCACAATGTTCAGGATTACTCCGAGCTAGGATCAGACCCCAAAGTTTTTCCCCAGGCGGGGCCTGGACCAGGCCAGATCAGTCCTCTTATCACCGCTGATGAAGAACTTCCCCAAATCCCCCACCCAACCTAACTAAAACCCCCTATTATACATTATATACAATATATACAGAACACAACCTACACACTCACCATCCAAGGCTCAAGTTCGATGCCGGCAAACCTTCTATTCAGGAGACAGAAATACAAAACAAAAATCTAGGGTGGAAAGACATCAGCCCACCACCAGGATATAGGAGTACTACCGGACTAAGGCACCCTGAAGGAAAAGCCCCTCCAGAGACGGGCCGCCCTCCGGGCACCCAGTCTTTCATACTCCAGAGAATGTACCTTCACCAGGTCACCTAGGATGTTCCTACAGACTTCATCTACATGGAGGATTTTACTCTGCGTCGAAACTAAAACTCGTGCGTTCCACGTGAAATACCTGACCACTGCGCTGACTATGAATAAAGTGTCTCGGTCCCTTCTCCCAAGGTCTCCGAACGCTCCATAGGCCCACCCGGGGTAGGACAGAGTAGCCAGCCGCAGCCAACCAATGGAAGTCCCCACCCTGTTGTACACCTCTGTATTAAAGGGACAATGAAGCAGGAAGTGCTCCATGCTTTCCAGCACGTTAGCACAAGCCTCACGGGGGCAATTCCTGTCCTCGGAGCTCCTGTACTTCAAATTGTCCCTCACATACAGCTTACCATGGAAGCAGCGCCAAGTCAAGTCCCAGTACTTCTCGGGGATCCTGCTAGAATTTAACAAACTCAACCCAACCTCCAGATCCCGACTTGGGCAGTCTTTGAGGGCCAATGGACTCTGAAAATGAGAAACCAAGACCCTCATATCGAGGAGTTTCCTCGGGAGGGACCTCACCTCCCACATTCCCAGACCCCACCGGCGGATTATTTTCAGAACCGGGGTAACATAAGCCGGGAGATGCCCGTGTGGTGTGCGAAGTTCCTTCAATCTTCCCCCTGTCTCCCATTCCTGGAAGAAAGGCTGAAACCATCCCTTGCAGGAGAATACCCACGGAGGAGCCCTCTCTTTCCAGAGGTTTGACACGTTCACTTTCAAGAAGGTGTTCACTAGGAACACCACGGGGTTCACCATATTCAAACCCCCTAGTCTCCTCGTGTGGTAAGTGACCTCCCGCTTGACTAGGTTCAGTCTGTTACCCCATAACATCTGGAAGAACAGACTGTAGACCCGTGTCCAGAGAGGCTCTGGCAAGACACAGACGCTGCCCAGGTAGATTAGCAAGGGGAGCAGGAAAGCTTTGCACAGGCCAACCCTTTCCCTCAGGGTCAAAGAACATCCCCTCCATTGGTCCACTCTTTGGGTGACACCTTTGATTCTGCCTTCCCAGTTTTTCGTGGAGTAATCACCCTGGCCGAATTCGATGCCCAGGACTTTGGCATGTTCTTGGGGTTCGGGGAGGGTGTCCGGAAGATCAAACCCGGGATCTCCGCCTCCCAGCCAGAGACTCTCACACTTATCCTGGTTGACCTTGGACCCGGATGCTCCGAGTAGCGCTCCACTCGCTGCCTCCCCTTGCGAAGAAACAAATACGGTGACATCGTCCGCGTAGGCCACCACCCTCAGGATAGCCTCCGGTGCCGCCCCGCCCATCCGCACCCCCGCCAACAGTCCACAATTGATCCTTCTGAGGAAGGGATCGATTGCAAACGCGTAAAGCAAAGGGCTAAGAGGACAGCCCTGACGGACACCGGATCCTACCCCGAAAGGTCGTCCAATCCACCCATTCACCAGAGGGAAAGTCTCAGCCCCTGCATATAAGGTCTTAAGCCTGTCCACAAACCCTCCAGGAAGACCATACCTCAAAAGAGTGGACCAGAGGTACTCGTGGTTAACCCGATCAAAGGCTTTTGCCTGATCCAAGGTCAGCAAGAACCCCTTCCAGAGGCCCGCCCTGCCTTGCTCCACGGCCTCTCGGACACCTAGAACAGCACTAAAAGTGCTACGGCCAGGAACGCAACAGTGCTGAACCTCCGAAAGGAGCCGGGGTGCAAACTTCACCAGCCTGTTGAAAAGTATCTTAGCCAAAATCTTCCTGTCCACATTGAGAAGTGCTATGGGACGCCAGTTCTCAATGCGTGACGGATCCTTACCCTTTGACAAAATGATCAAAGCTGACCTCCTTAACGATCTCGGCAGAGTGCCCGAGGAGAGACACTCGTTAAGCACCTGAGTCAAGAGGGGGACCAAAGAGTCCCTAAAGGTCCTAAAGAACTCGGCTGTTAAGCCATCCGGACCTGGCGACTTTTTGGGCCTAAGCCCATCGATCGCCAGTCTCACTTCCTCTTCTTTGATCGCTTCTGCCAAATCGCCCAGCAAGAGGTCAGCCCCTGGCTCAGGAACAGATTCAGTCAGGAAAGCCGACATCCCGTCACGATCAAGCTCCCTCTTTCCCAAGAGGTGCGAGTAGTAGGAACTGACGACCTCCAAGATCACTGACCTGGACCTTCTCAGGGACCCCGTACTGTCCACCAGCCCCGTCACTATCTTACTATTCACTGACATCTTACAGTTTCTGTAAGGGTCGGGCGAGCAGTACTTCCCGTAGTCCCTCTCGAAAACCATAGATGCGTGCCTATCGTACTGACACCTCTTCAGCAAGGACTTCACTCTGGAGATCTCCTCGCGGCTACCTCCAGTCAAGACAAGATGCTCGAGTTTCCTCCTCAGGCTCTGATACAGGCGATCCCTGTTCAGGCTTCTGAAGTTCGAGAGCTGCCGGAAGAATCTCGCCACCCGATTTTTGAACATCTCCCACCACTCTGACTTAGTGTTACTTAGGCCCAGCAATGGTACCTGGCTCTGAAATAATTCCTCAAAAGAACGTCTTACAGCTTCTTCCTCAAGGAGTGACGAATTCAGCTTCCAATAACCTCTTCCCATCCGAGGAGTCTCTGTAACGTTCAGAGAAAACATAATCAAACAGTGATCGGAGAACTCCACCTCCACAACCAACAACGGTGAAGAGACGGCCTCCTCCTTCAAATAAAACCTGTCTAGCCTAGACCTGCACTGACTACCTCTAGAAAAGGTGAATCCCGTGTTGCCCGGGTTGTGCCGGATGTGGACATCCACCAGGCGAGCCTCACTCACTATCCTGTTTAACGCGACCCAGTCATAAGACAGCCGGTCTCCGGAACCTCCTCTATCACAGGATCTCGTGACATTGTTGAAATCCCCTCCGAAGACCACCTGCCGACTCGAAAATAAAAAAGGTTTGATCTTCAGGAAGAGACATTTGCGGTCCCACTTGGACTGGGGACCATAGATGTTAATGAGCCGAAGCTCTTGTCCCCCCCATGGAGACATCTAGGATCAAGCATCTCCCCATTTCTAATTCGATCACTCGTCTGCATTCAACCGCTGCGGTCTTAAAAAGGACCGCCACCCCGCTATACGGCTCGGCCGCAAGAGACCAGTAGGAGGGCCCATGCCTCCACTCCCGCCTTGCTTTATGCAAGGTTGATATATCGGTCAACCTGGTCTCCTGCAAAAATAAAATGTCGGCGTCAAGTTGGCCGAGAAAATGAAAGGCCGTGTACCTTGCCGCATCTGACTTTATGCTGCAAACATTAATAGTTGCCAACGTCAACGGGGTGGGTGCCGCCATCATGAATGGTTGAATTAGATAGCCTTTTTCTTCCCACCACTGACAGTCCCAACCTCTTCCTCCGATAATGACGGGTTTTTAGTGCGCTTAAGACAAACAGACTCGTCCATTCTCTCCTTACATACATTCTTGCCCCCGTCTGGTGGTCCTGGGTTAGTCGTCCCCCCAGAGGGCTTTGTATTTGCCCCCGAGAGGAAGACCCAGCCATCTCCTGAGCCCCAACCACCTTGTCCGCAACCTCCGGCCCCGGGTCCCCATTTCCCCCTTGCAGAGGGAGGTCCTGGAGAGCCCCGAACCGGTTGGAGAGATCCACCAGAGGGGGGGCGGCTGAACCCTCCAATGGCGCTTGGATCACGGCCAGAGAGTCAGAGGGGTCGCACTCCAAAGAGGCAGCTCGAGACCTGGTCCCCCTCCTACCTCTGGCCGTTTTCCTGTTACCCTTTTTCTTTTTCTGTGACCACTCCCCCTCTCCCTCATCTAGACTGTCACCAGAAGAGGGTTCCTGGGAAGACGTGGCGTCCTCTCGCTCTTCCCTTTCAAGTCTCTTGACCTCCTCGCTCAATTCACTGTCTTTAGGATCCTCAGCTGCAAGTGAAGTACCTAGGTCAGAGTTTAGGGACATTACTCCCTGCCCCCTGTCCCCACGGCGCTGCTCCTGCCGCCTGATGGTGGATGGCGGCAGCTTGCTCCTCACCGGTTCCCTGCCTCCCCGCCTCTACTGGTCCCTTCACCGGCAAGATTAGTCCTGGCTTTCGCCTGTCCCGCACTCGCCGCTTTCAGGACAGCATTGGCGAAGGAACGTGGAGAGCGACTGAACGGGTGACCGAGGTCACCACACAAGTTACACCTAATCCTGCGACAGGCAGCAGCAAGATGACCAAGGTCCCCACACAGTGCGCATTTCTGGGTGGTACACTGCGCACTGAAGTGTGTGGGGCTACCGCACCTGTGACAGACCTTAGGCTGCCCCCGGTAGAAAATCAAGATCCTATCCCTCCCCAAAAAGGTTGAGGAGGGGATATGGGTAATAGTGTTTCCCGAAACCTTCAATCTCACCATGAAGGTCCAGGCTCCTGACCAGATACTATGGCCATTCAGATTCTTTTCGGGAATATTGGTGACCTCTCCGTATCGACTCACCCAGGTCGTAATGTCCATACAGGAAAGCAACTCGTTACTAGTCAAAACGGTCACTTTCCTGACTGAATCTTGGCGGGTTATTGCCAGGGGAAAGAGACCATGCCATTCGGGGCGACTCCGAGCCAGCTCATGGCGAGACCAGAAAAGCTCAAGGCCCTCCGGTCTCACGAAGCTGACATCGAAGTAGGAGGTCCCGTAGGGATGGATCAAGGCAAAGATGTCATATGCCGCAAAGCCCATCCCCAGCAGGAGCTCAACCACCTTCCACCTATCAGGACAGGCATCCTTGCTTACCCACTGGAGACGGACCACGTTCCTATGGTTACTCCTCTGCCCCGTTGTCGACAGAGACCAGACAGTCTCTGCCCCTCTATCTCGGAAGGCTGAAAGACCATGTCTCTCTATCCAGAAAGACAGATCAACCTCCCTCCCCTCTATAGTGATGGAGCTCTCCCCTCTCCTCAGGGCGTCCAGGAGCTGCTGTTGCAAGTCACCATCCCCAGGGCCACCAGACGAGGGCGCACTACTACCCCCAGCACTGACAGCTCCTGAATAGCTTTGGGCTGAAGCCCCCGCCAATGCTGGGGGGGGCAGCGGGACCAGCACCTACTTTCCCCCCACCAACACCAGTGCTGCTCCCACCATTCACTTCACTACTACTCCCACCATTCGCAGGACCATTACTCCCATCATTCACTCCACTACTTCTCCCACCATTTGCTGCATCACTACTCCCACCATTCATTCCACCACTACCCCCACCATTTGCTACACCACTACTCCCACCATTCCCACTACTCCCAGCATTCATTCCACCACTACCCCCACCATTTGCTACACCACTACTCCCACCATTCCCACTACTCCCACCATTCACTCCACCACTACTCCCACCATCTGCTCCACCATTACTCCCACCATCTGCTCCACCACTACTCCCATCATTCACTACACCACTACTTTCATTCCCTTTACTTGTCACCCCATTACCTCTGCTGTTCTCTGCACCTTCCACAGTCACCTCCATTCCTTCCTCCCTTGTGTCTGGTGTCTCTGCACTCACACCTGCTGGGCCGGGGGAGGGGAGCACTTCCAAAGACTCCTTTCCCTGCAGCACCACACCCTTTTCCCTTTGGTTGCTGCTGGCTTTCTGCAGGTCGTCTCCTGGAGTGCCCTGCCCCCCTACTGCAGCATTTTGGTCCTTGTGCTGGGCAGACTGCTTGTTGGGCCCTGCACCCACAGACTTTGGGGTCTTAGTGTCCTTTTTGGGCGCTGGGGCACACTGCCCCCCTGTCGCAGCAGTGTGCCCAGTGTTCCTCGCAGATGTGTTTTTCACATCCCTCCCGGCCCCCCCAGCCCCGGTGATAACTGGCTTAGCCGCAGAGGGCAGGGAGGGAAACTCCACAGAACTTCCTATGTCCGGCGCTGTGAGTACCTCCACAGCCTCGCCCTCTGCACTGTTCCCTGCACAGATGGCAGCATCGCCGGACATCCTTCTCCTCTCCCCACCTTGCCTCTGCCTCGAGCCCACTGCAGAGCCCGTGTCTTTAGGTTTGGTGGGGTTTAAACAGAAGGTGGCAGGCACAACATCAGACATTGGTACATACTTGTAACTCACCACCTCCTGTGCGGCTCCTCCGGTCTTCCTCTTCCTCCTCTTGGTCTCCTCCACTGGTTTGTTCTCACCGAAGGAAAACCGCGTCAGGTCCACTGGAAACTCCAGCAGTCGGATCTCCCTCAGCAATCCTCCTTCCTCCTCCTCCCCCAACACTCCAGCCTCTGCTGTCGGAGTCCTCTGCCCTGCAGGGAGACCACTTGGGCTCCGGCTCTGCCCCTCACTGGCTCCAGCAACTGAAACTCCAGTCACCTCTTCATCCTCCTCCTCCTCTTCACTAAGGACGCCGGTTGGCGGTTCTCCTGAGGTGTTTAACCCCTTCATTTCTGAGAACCACCGCTGGTTCTTAAACCTTTCCAGGAAGGGACCTGCGCTTTTCTCAATCCCCTCCCGGAGGAGCACTAACCTGACCACCTCGTCTCTGAGGGCTTTAAACCTCTGGGAGGTCGCGGGTCTTTCCTTGTTGGACGCCCGGGTGTTCAGGACCCAGGCCTCCCTCAGCTCCTCTTTCAGCTGGGTTAGTGCTTTGCCGGCGTCCTCGTACTCTCGCAACGTGGCGACCACTCGGGAGGAGAAGGAACTTGTGGACTCGCAAGAGCTCATCTCCCCCCAGGATCTTGCTGGGCTCTTGTTCCTGGGGCCTGGGGTGCCCCGGTCTCCCTCTCTGGGCGGGCGGTGAACAGTCTCGGGGTTGGAGTAGGTGGATGTACTCTTCCTCACCCTTCCCGATCTCCTCACTCCCTTCTGGGCCGGTTGTTGAGGCTCCTTCTCCCCCGTCGGCATAGACCGGGGGATAGGAGGCTGGGAAGCCATGCCGGCCTCCCAGTAGACCTGCCTCTCCCTAGAGAGAAGAGAGGCAGACGACGACCCTCCTCCTGGAAGTGCTTGAGCTCAGGAGGCAGGTGCTACTCTCAGCACCACTCCTCCTGTCCTGTGTACTGTATATATACACTGCAAAGTACCAATTCTCCTGTATACAGTATATACACTGCACAGTACCTGTATATATACATATATACAGTATATATACAGTCCTGTATATATACAGTCCTGTATATATACCTGTATATATACAGTATATATAGACTGTATATATACAGTCCTGAATACAGTCCTGTATATATACACTGTACATATACACTATATATATATACACAGTCCTGTATATATACACTGCACAGTCCCATTTCTCCTTTCCTGTATATACTGTATACTGCACAGTACCACTTCTCCTGTCCTGTGTATGACGCGCCCCTGGGTCTGTGTCGCGCTGCGTTGCGCACGCGGGAGCTTACCCGGAGCCGGATCTCTTGAGGGTTGTAGTCTCGTGGCGGTGATCCGGTCCGTGCCCAGGGAGTCAGACTAAGTGGCGCTGTATTAGCGGTAGATGTTGGACGACTACGCCACCCGTTGAGTACAGCTAAGGAGCTGCTGCTGCAGGGCAGACCGCTGAGGCCGGTGGTAGGATTGTGCAGCGTGATAGTATAACCCCCAACGGGAGGGGTATGGCCTCAGGGCAGCCGACGTGGATGATGGGGGTAGCAGGAACCACTCAGAGACGGTACGGTGTAGTTCAGGGTCTTTACTGGTGACAACGATAGACCCTCCCGGAGTACTGGCTAGCGATTGGGGCCTGGTCAGTCCTTGAGCAGATGGGATCTCCCCTGGCCAGGCGGAGTTGTAGGCCTCCCAAACTAACGATACTCTTCTGGCTACCTTGCTAGAAGCGGGTATAAGTAGCCCACGTCCCTGAGTGTACCGTGTGGTGCTCACCCGTATGGCCGGTGACTCGGGGCCTTCTAGTAGCTTCCGCTCCACGACGGCGGTGCTGGTCCCATGCGTGTGACCGTGCCTTCGGGTTTCTTGGCCAGAGGACCTGAAATCCCCTGCCTGACGGATTCTGCTGCTGGGTAGGAGTTAGTCCCCACAGCCTCGGACTCCGGGTCCGGTAAGAAATCTTCTCAGTCAGGGCGAGCTCTGCAGCTGCCAGCCCCTGACTCCTTGTAACACTGCTCCCACAGAGCTCCTGTTGTTTCTTCCCATAGCTGCTTCTCTTCTCTGTCTCTACTTCTGGCATGGCCCAGGAGCTGGGCCCAGCCGGAGCCACAGCTCCCTGTCAGCCCTCCTAGCTGAACTCTCCCTCTGAACTCTCTTACCCTGCCTCAGCCCCAGGTTTATATAGGGGAAGTTCTTCCCCTCCCAGGACTGGGCAGGAGGTGTGGCATGCATAGGATTCCTGACCAAGAGACCTCCCACCTGCTCTCAGACATAACATTGCTGTTACTGTGGAAACCAGACCCCTGGGGTGCCACATTCCCCCCTAGTGAAATTTAGTACTCCGGGACTAAACATATTTTTAAACATAACAAGGTATAAACAATAATAGTACAATAAGAAAAACATATAAAGATGGTCACGGCGTGTCCGCAACCGGGTGCAGTTTTTTGAAGAAAAGCAAGGTGTCCATTTCACCAAAACAGGGAGACGTAACCAGGTAGGGGTCTGTCCTGCCCCGAGTCCTTAACAGTCTTTAGTCCGTCCTGGGTTACGCTCCAACTATGTACAAAGGATTCCCGGTAAATCCACCAAAGACTCCCATAAATTACTAGAAACACATAATTATTTACAGGATATGGCCGCTCTCAGTCCTCGGCCAGTGGGGATAAGGAATGGCTGCTCACAGTCCTCAGCCTGGTTTAAGATAGGGGCACATGGGGAACAATTCACTAATCCCAACGGGGACCATATTTTAATTAGCAGCAGTCCTTGTACCCTTACGGGTAACTATTTACAGCTCTTTATTCACGCTACTTCCCTTCAGTAGCTATGTCCTCTTTGTGCTCCCTCCTGAGGGTAGTCCTCAGACCCGTCCGGGTCCTCTTGGCTTTCCTCGTATTGGTAGTACTGCAGCTCCTCCTCGGTTAGCTGGGTTAGTATCTCTGCGACAGTCCTCCTCCCAGGTGGCCAGGACTTTACCTCCCTTTGGGCTGCCCCGGTTAATTGGGCCACCAGGATGCTCACTTTTTGCTCCTCTGTGAGGGGGTACACCTGGAAGAGGCTATCCAGCTTTTCTCTAAAGTCATGCAGGGTATGTGACTCCCCTGAGTACTGGGGTAGCCAAGCTGCCCCCGGGATATAGGGCATGGTGAAAGGCATGACCGCAACAGCGGTGGCGCTGGCGGGGGTTGAAGCGGTGAAGCTCTCCTCCGTATCCGACATCCTTCTCCCCCCTAGTGGACCGTGGCCTACCTTGCGATGATCCTCTTCCGTAGGCCGCGGCTCCGCAGTGGATCGTCAGGGTTGAGGACCTTCCGTCGCGCTCCTGTGACGTCGGCGTCTGCTGGGCTCCTTCCAGGACCTTACGCAACGTCCGGACGTGAGGCGGGGCTTCAGTTCTCGCGCGCTTTCGGAGTCCACGCCCCTCTTCTTCCCACGCGGCGTCCTCAAGATGGCGTCCAACGGCGGGAAAACTCCACGGAAGGCGGGAAGAAGCTGAAGATGGCGCCGGATGGCGGGAATCTTCACCACTGGTAAGTTTGAACAGTCTTTTTCAGGCACGCAGTACCCGGTGGTTGCGGGCACGAAATCCTGCCGACTACGCCAAAAGTTGACGCGCCCCTGGGCCTGTGTCGCGCTGCGTTGCGCACGCGGGAGCTTACCCGGAGCCGGATCTCTTGAGGGTTGTAGTCTCGTGGCGGTGATCCGGTCCGTGCCCAGGGAGTCAGACTAAGTGGCGCTGTATTAGCGGTAGATGTTGGACGACTACGCCACCCGTTGAGTACAGCTAAGGAGCTGCTCCTGCAGGGCAGACCGCTGAGGCCGGTGGTAGGATTGTGCAGCGTGATAGTATAACCCCCAACGGGAGGGGTATGGCCTCAGGGCAGCCGACGTGGATGATGGGGGTAGCAGGAACCACTCAGAGACGGTACGGTGTAGTTCAGGGTCTTTACTGGTGACAACGATAGACCCTCCCGGAGTACTGGCTAGCGATTGGGGCCTGGTCAGTCCTTGAGCAGATGGGATCTCCCCTGGCCAGGCGGAGTTGTAGGCCTCCCAAACTAACGATACTCTTCTGGCTACCTTGCTAGAAGCGGGTATAAGTAGCCCACGTCCCTGAGTGTACCGTGTGGTGCTCACCCGTATGGCCGGTGACTCGGGGCCTTCTAGTAGCTTCCGCTCCACGACGGCGGTGCTGGTCCCATGCGTGTGACCGTGCCTTCGGGTTTCTTGGCCAGAGGACCTGAAATCCCCTGCCTGACGGATTCTGCTGCTGGGTAGGAGTTAGTCCCCACAGCCTCGGACTCTGGGTCCGGTAAGAAATCTTCTCAGTCAGGGCGAGCTCTGCAGCTGCCAGCCCCTGACTCCTTGTAACACTGCTCCCACAGAGCTCCTGTTGTTTCTTCCCATAGCTGCTTCTCTTCTCTGTCTCTACTTCTGGCATGGCCCAGGAGCTGGGCCCAGCCGGAGCCACAGCTCCCTGTCAGCCCTCCTAGCTGAACTCTCCCTCTGAACTCTCTAACCCTGCCTCAGCCCCAGGTTTATATAGGGGAAGTTCTTCCCCTCCCAGGACTGGGCAGGAGGTGTGGCATGCATAGGATTCCTGACCAAGAGACCTCCCACCTGCTCTCAGACATAACATTGCTGTTACTGTGGAAACCAGACCCCTGGGGTGCCACATGTATATATGACTCGCCCCCTGGGCCGTGGGGCACTCAGAACCGGGCAATAGGGAGACGATGGGGGTAGTAGTGGCGACCCGGTCCCGTGGCTCAGGGTGGTCAGACCAGTGGCAGTCTTTTAGATGTTTTAGATAATGTCCGACTACGCCACCCGTGGATTGCGGTTATTAGGAACCGCCGCTGCAGGGCAGACCGCTGGGGCCGATGATGTATGCAGCTGGGATGGTGTGACTCCCCACGGGAAGAGTGCGGCCCCAGGGCAGTGTAGTGGATGGTGGGAGTGATGGTGGTGAGAGTCCCAGTACCGGTAATGCCGGAGGAGTGAAAAAGCACACAGACAACGTACTGCAGTCCAGGGTCTTTACTCACGATTAATATCCAAGTCACTTCTGCGGGGAATGACTGCCCGAGCCGTGCTGCGACCACCAGGTGAGGGGCTCGGTCAACCCCCAGACAGCTCAGGAGTATGGCTCAAGACCCCCTTTTGTCCTTTCTCTGGCCTGCCTCACCAGTGACCCACTTTTGTCCAGCTACCGCGGACTTGTGCGGTTAAACGTGGGCCCCGTCCTCCGCTGTCCTATATGGTGCCTTCCTAGCAGGTTTGATGAGGTGTCGCACCAATAAATGATCACGACCTCCTGTCTTTGGCTGAGGGTTGTTTCTCCTCCACCAACTTGGGATCTGGTACCCTTAATCTGCCTGACCCTGCACCCTGGATTCTCGTGGGTTCTTAGGGTCCCTTCCACCTTCTTGTTCCTGAGCCCTTCTGTTTCTCTCTCTCTCTCTTCTTCTCCTTTTCTGTTCCTTTCTCGTGGAGCTGGGATGAGACGTAATCTCAGCTCCACTTCACCTCCTCTCTCTCTCTCTCCACTCTCCTCCTCGGCCTCTCACTAGGCCCACTCTGGAGTAGAGCTCCTACAGAGCCTCTACTCCCTGTCTTCTCTTCTCTGGACAGAACCTAGATCTAAGATGGTGCCCACCTTTTATACCTCCCTCTAGCCATGAGCCCAGGGGACCAGCAACCAATGAGCTCCTATCTACGCTCAGGAACCAACCCCTATCTGCCCCTACAGCACTGGGTGTTCCACCCCCCTCCCCACTCCAGACAGGGACATAGTTGGTCGTGCCTGCACTTCTGTCTAGTGGGAGCACCGCTGAGCTGTCCCTCGGAAATGGGGTGTGTGTGCTGTATGCAGCTAACTGAGCCCTGGTCCATACTCCATCCTTACCCGGGAGTGGAATATCACACCTCTGGTCTGAGGTGCAATACCCCTGTAGCGGCCGAACCCTCGGGGCGCTACATATACACTGCACAGTACCAATTCTCCTGTATATATACACTGCACAGTACCACTTCTCCTGTATATATACACTGCACAGTCCCACTTCTCCTGTCCTGTATATATATACTGCACAGTACCACTTCTCCTGTCGTGTAAATATACACTGCACAGTACCACTTCTTGTTTCCTGTATATATACACTGCACAGCACCACTCCTCCTGTCCTGTATATATACACTGCACAGTACCACTTCTCCTTTCCTGTATATATATACTACACAGTACCACTTCTTGTTTCCTGTATATATACACTGCACAGCACCACTCCTCCTGTCCTGTATATATACACTGCACAGTACCACTTCTCCTTTCCTGCACAGTACCACTTCTCCTGTCCTGTGTATATACACTGCACAGTACCACTTCTCCTGTTTATATACACTGCACAGTCCCACTTCTCCTTTCCTGTATGTATATATACTGCACAGTACCACTTCTCCTGTCGTGTATATATACACTGCACAGTACCACTTCTTGTTTCCTGTATATACATATACACTGCACAGTACCACTTTTTGTGTCCTGTTGTCGTTTGGCAACATTAGACTTTGGTTGGGTTAATATTGGTTTATTATTTTCAATATTCCTATGATAAAATAAGAATAAATATTGGAAAACTAATTTAAACATCCCAAGTATCCCCTATCCTGAGAACTTTCCAATCACTGGGGGTCCGTCCACTGAGACCCCCATAATCCCGAGATCCAGAGCTCTGAAGAGCACCATGTTAGTGGGGCTATGGTGGATCATACACACTGCTGCACTATTCACATGTGGCTCATCAAATAACTCCTTAAAGGGAGTGATGAGGGGCACGACTAAGTATAGCCAAATTTACTGATCTGGGGTAATGAGTGTTACAGTATGTGGGCTGGTGGGGTTTGTCTTGCAGGGCTGCTTTTTTGTCCCAGTCCGGCCCTGGTTTACAGAGATCAAATGGAGTTTTTTAAATTAATTTTCTCATTGTAATATTAATAGAATTCATATGAAATGAAGTGAAATATGTTGCAAAAGTTATTTTTATTATTGAAAAAAATATAAGATACTGATATTCAACTGTGAACTGGATACAAGGCACAAGATAAATGCATGAATACAGTGCAGGTTGGATTACTTTGCCTTAATTCGGCTTTGTGGAATTAAGTTCATAAAATAAGCACCTAAAAGAAGAAATCACACTAACAAACATGTGATGGGGCATCTCCTTAATGTCCAAAAGTGATCTGGTTTCCCAATAGTATATATTTTCAACCAGTTTATTTTTTAGAGAAAGAACTAATGCCAGATCCTTCTTCTGGAGGGATTGAAATGCCAGATTCTTCATTTTGATCAATTATTTTGTGCCAGATCCTTCTTCTGGAGGGATGACAATACCAAATCTTTCATCTTGACCGATTATAGTGCCAGATCCTTCTTCTGGAGTGATGATTATGCCAGATCCTTCATCTTGACCAATTGTTGCACCAGATCCTTCTTCTGGAGTGATGACAATGCCAGATCCTTCATCTTGACCAACTACTGCGCCAGATCCTTCTTCTGGAGTGATGACAATGCCAGATCCTTCATCTTGACTGATTATTGTGCCAGATCCTTCTTCTGGAGTGATGATAATGCCAGATCCTTCATCTTGACCGATTATGTCGCCAGATCCTTCTTCTGGAGTGATCACAATGCCAGATCCCTCATCTTGACCGATTATAGCGCCAGATCCTTCTTCTGGAGTGATGATAATGCCAGATCCTTCATCTTGACCGATTACAGAGCCAGATCCTTATTCTGGAGTGATGACAATGCCAGATCCCTGATCTTGACCGATTACAGAGCCAGATCCTTCTGGAGTGATGACAATGCCAGATCCTTCATCTTGACCGATTATTGTGACAAATTCCTCGCCAGATCCTAATCCAGATCCTTCAAAAATGAAAAAATTCAATAGTTAGCAGCCATCAATTTCATAATTAGTTACTAAACAGCAAAAAAATATTAAAACTACAAAAGAACAAGCAGATTAGTATTCAAGAGCAACTTTGTGTGTTAAGGAACACAACGCGCTGGGGTTTATTCACGTGGGAAGAATTAGATTATAAAACAGCTCAATTGGGGATATTTATTAAAATTATCAGAGAGAGGGCATGAATTTACTAGTCTTTAAAAATGTCACTAATTGCAGCAAATGTATCACATTGGTGTATGTGCAACCATGGTAGAAATGCAAAAATTCAGCCATTTTGTTCCTTATGCCACTTCATAGATAGTGTGCACATGAACATCAAGTTAATATATATCACATTATAAATTTGTAATTACTTGTTAAATTATTACATTTGTTCTTAGCAGTAAACTATAATATATACAGTAATTATGTTTAGAATACTCTAAATATTATAATATATACTATTACGATTACAATACAGTTATATGAAAAAGTTTGGGCACCCCTATTAATCTTAAGCTTAATGTTTTATAAAAATTTGTGTTTTTGCAACTGCTATTTCAGTTTGATATATGTAATAACTGTTGGACACAGTAATGTTTCTGCCTTGAAATGAGGTTTATTGTACTAACAGAAAATGTGCAATCTGCATTCAAACAAAATTTGACAGGTGCATAAGTATGGGCACCCTTATCATTTTCTTGTTTTAAATACTCCTACCTACATTTTACTGACTTACTAAAGCACTTTTTTTGGTTTTGTAACCTCATTGAGCTTTGAACTTCAAAGCCAGGTGTATGCAATCATGAGAAAAGCTACTTAAAGTGGCCACTTGCAAGTTGTTCTCCTGTTTGAATCTCCTCTGAAGAGTGGCATCATAGGCTCCTCAAAATAACTGTCAAATGATCTGAAAACAAAGATTATTCAACATAGTTGTTCAGGGGAAGGATACAAAAAGCAGTCTCTGAGATTTAACCTGTCAGTTTCCACTGTGAGGAACATAGTAAGGAAATGGAAGAACACAGGGACAGTTCTTGTTAAGGCCAGAAGTGGAAGGCCAAGAAAAACATCAGAAAGGCAGAGAAGAAGAATGGTGAGATCAGTCAAGGACAATCCTCAGACCACCTCCAGAGAGCTGCAGCATCAACTTGCTGCAGATGGTGTCACTGTGCATCGGTCAACTATACAACGCACTTTGCACAAGGAGAAGCTGTATGGGAGAGTGATGCGAAAGAAGCCGTTTCTGCAAGCACGCCACAAACAGAGTCGGCTGAGGTATGCAAAAGCACATTTGGAGAAGCCAATTTCTTTTTGGAAGAAGGTCCTGTGGACCGATGAAACCAAGATTGAGTTGTTTGGTCATACAAAAAGGCGTTATGCATGGCGGCAAAAAAACACAGCATTCCAAGAAAAACACTTGCTACCCACAGTAAAATTTGGTGGAGGTTCCATCATGTTCATTGAACATCTGTGGGATCATTTGAAGGGGGCTGTCCATGCTCGGCGACCATCAAACTTAACTGAACTGGAAATGTTTTGTAAAGAGGAATGGTCAAAAATACCTTCATCCAGGATCCAGGAACTCATTAAAAGCTACAGGAAGCGACTAGAAGCTGTTATTTTTGCAAAAGGAGGATCTACTAAATATTAATGTCACTTTTCTGGTGAGGTGCCCATACTTATGCACATGTCAAATTTTGTTTGAATGCAGATTGCACATTTTCTGTTAGTACAATAAACCTCATTTCAAGGCAGAAACATTACTGTGTCCAACAGTTATTACATATATCAAACTGAAATAGCTGTTGCAAAAACATCAATTTTTATAAAACAATAAGCTTAAGATTAATAGGGGTGCCCAAACTTTTTCATATAACTGTATATACTATTACTATTACCTATGGTAATGACCAATAGAATTATTGGAAAATAAGTTACACAATGTAAACTATCTACATTATGTGGAGGGCGACAATCGCAGAAGCCGTTCTTGTAGCAAGATTCATCAACAGATAGAAATATCTAACTGCTTGGTGTGTCCAAGAATGCTATCACACATAAAGACACATAATGCCGCCTAAGCTGTGCCCAAAGTAAGGTCTACCCAGGGATTCCCCATAGAAGAGTCTGTAATTAATAGTGGAATTAAATGAACACATTGATGTTGGATTTATATTCTTACAGGATTACAACAATAGAGCATAAGATATTACCATACAAATATTACATATAATAAGAAGCAGTAAGAAGTCAGACAATAGATACATATAATGGAACATTGTGCATTTGAGTGTTTAATTAATTGAAGACATTGATGTTGGATTTAGATTCTTACAGGATTAAACCACTAGAGCATAAGATATTATGATATAACTATTACATATACTAAGAAGCTGTAAGAAATCAGATAATAGATAAAGGAACTGGACTTACGAGGTGCAGAAAATATGGGGGTCACGCAGAGGAGGAGAAGGTAAGTGGCCTGCATGGTGGTCCTCGCTTCTGTATGACTACAGGTAAGAAGTGAGGAGCAGATGGAAGAGGCCTCTTTATATAGGACTGGGACACTACATTTGGGGGAGGGGTCAGTGGTAATAGCTCCGCCCCCTTGTATCTAACGTAAATGACACTAATGGTTACATAGTAACATCAGATCTGGTGGTTACACTTCACATTACACATCGTCATAGATTATTTTATTTAAGTAGTAATTTATATTATTTATATTGTTGGTGACTTTTGTAAGTTTCTTCTGTTTTCTTCTGAATATACGGAGATGTATTGTGTAGCTCCAGCAATGTAATGATCTGTATAATTTGATTACTTTAACAAATATTTATATTAGACTAAAAAGCATCAGGGCCCCTGCACACTATAGTATTACAGATCTGTACAATACAGTGACGTCCATAGAAAGTAATAACCAATCCTGAATCTGAAGCCTCATTCCTATATTACTATACACTGCAAAATACAATCCTATAACACTACAATCCTATACACTCCATAATGGATAATGTCTACTGTATATATCCCCTAAGACAGACAGATTTCCCCACTATGTATAACAATGCGGATAAGGTGAACGATACAAAATCCATGGAAAATAACAATCTTTATTAGAGCATAAAAATATATAGATATACAATTAGAAGTGATACTGCACAAAGATTAGGAGGAGGAGGAGGATGGCAGCCCAGTTATAGTATAACAGAAGTAATGTGCATTTTATCCATAGTGGGCATAAACCAAAGTGGGACTAAGTAACCAAAATCATAAGTGCCCACTAGGTACACAATGAGAAAGATCAATCAAATGTGATCAAGTGGAAATGATGGAGATCGGGCAGCCACCCACAGCTTGATGCGTGTTTCACCTATCGCTTCCTCAGGGGGGCGTTGTCATATACTGCAAAACAAAAGCCCAATAATTGCAAAATATCCTACTAATACTTCCATTCTATTAGTCCAAAAAGTAAAAAGCCTATTTGGTACAATACTTCTATTCAACAAACACTCAATCAGGTCAAAGAAGTATAGATGCACAAGTTTGATAAAAAGATTTGGAACTTTTATTGAATTATTTAAAAGAAATTTATAAAACACACATAAAGGGGAAGTGAACCAATGAAGGTGCCTGCAGTGCTAGTAACAAGGGTAGTCAATCATTTATTCTGTTTAACAAGACTTACAAAAGGAGATCATATCAATGAACCCAGTGATAAATACATGAAGAATTAAATAAATAAATAAGTAAAAGGATCAGTATCCAAAATTCATTCATCTAGTAAGCATTATTGGATAACAAGCACATACCTTAAAGTATCCAGCATAGATAAATGTAGTCAAAATGCCATGAAAGTATATATCTATAAATATGTCAATAGGTCATATAGAGAGAAGCCATAAAGCCCACAAGTGGTAGACAAGTGTCAATATAGGGCAAAGTCAATCATGGCCCACAAAATACAGATGGTATCACCAAGCATAGAAATAAACAGATGGAATCATCAGGCATAGAGATAAACAGAATGTAAATAAAGACAATACAACCTTTCAACTGCAGGTAAGGACAGCTGTATTGTCTTTATTTACATTCTGTTTATCTCTATGCCTGATGATTCCATCTGTTTATTTCTATGCTTGGTGATACCATCTGTATTTTGTGGGCCATGATTGACTTTGCCCTATATTGACACTTGTCTACCACTTGTGGGCTTTATGGCTTCTCTCTATATGACCTATTGACATATTTATAGATATATACTTTCATGGCATTTTGACTACATTTATCTATGCTGGATACTTTAAGGTATGTACTTGTTATCCACTAATGCTTACTAGATGAATGAATTTTGGATACTGATCCTTTTACTTATTTATTTATTTAATTCTTCATGTATTTATCACTGGGTTCATTGATATGATCTCCTTTTGTAAGTCTTGTTAAACAGAATAAATGATTGACTACCCTTGTTACTAGCACTGCAGGCACCTTCATTGGTTCACTTCCCCTTTATGTGTGTTTTATAAATTTCTTTTAAATAATTCAATAAAAGTTCCAAATCTTTTTATCAAACTTGTGCATCTATACTTCTTTGACCTGATTGAGTGTTACTCCCATTCTAGTAGCCACAATAACAACGTACAACTGAAGCAATAAAAAAATGCCTTTATTAAAAATAAATATAAAAACATAACAAAAGTAATTTCTAAAAATACCCATTAAATACCATGGGAAACAATTGAACTCCACAACAATAAATAAAGCTCATAGGATATGATGAAGGAGTCTATATATCATCTGATGTCTATACACATAGTATAGCACCTGCAGTATACAGGATAATATATGACTGGTATATGGTATACAGTGATTACAGAAGTCAGATATCATATACAGGATAATATGTGACTGTTATCTATTGTATAATTCCCAAATTTAACAGAAAGGAAAAAGGGACAAATTATTTGGCTTGCATAGTAGCAGAGTGCTTTGTGGAAAATTAATGACCATGCCTCGAACCATTTATTTCTATACAGATAAATGTACAAGGATGACCTGCATCTTCTAAAGCAGCAGAAGCCAAGGCATCCCGAAACAACTGCTGGGGTATCGGCCTGGGGGACATCCGTATACATAGCTAGTGTGACTGTGGATTAATTGATCTGTGATATACTGCAGTAACTGCACCTTAATCACAACATTTATTTAATCATCACACACTGGAATTACAAACCATGAGGGCTATGTTCTCATTAAAGAATACTGACACCTCGGATTGTTGTTGTTTTTTTTTTTTGTTTAATACAAATCACAAATCTACAGAATCCAGAAATGTAAAATCAACTATCTACCTAAGACTAGCATCCTCTGTAATCGAAACCTTCTACCCCCATCTTCAGGACTTCTCTTGTGCTGCAGCAGTTCTCTGGAATGCACTATCCCACAGAATATGGTTAATCTAACTATGCCCTGTTCTCGCTTCCTTAATTTTCTCCAGAATCTGGTCCCTTCACTCATCTGTATCCACAGCCTCCATGCACTCTACAGCTCCTTGTATCTGTACTTATACAGATTCTGGCTGATGACTGGTTCATGTAATGGTATCTGAATTCCCCTGTTTATAATAATCATGGCCAGACCATACATGACAAGCACCTTTTTATCTTTTGTGTCACTCCTATATCTTCATAGACTGTAAGCTTGTTAGCAGGGCCTTCACTCCTCTTAGTATGTCATGAATTATGTGATAATCTGTATTGTCTTATTCAGTTTGTACATGTCTCTACTAAATATAGAAATTAAATAAAAAATATTATTATATATAACTCTCTTTGGCCCCCTGTAGTACAATGTCTCTCTTTTTGGTCCTCATTTAGAATAAAGTCCCCTTCTTTGGCCACCATTTATCATAATGTTCCCCTTTTGCTCCCATGGTATGATGCCCCCCTTTTTAGACAAAATTTACAATAATGTCCCCTCTTGGGGCCCCCATTTAAAATAATGTCCCCCTCCTTGGACCCCAATTAAAATAATGTCTCCCTCTGTGGCCCCTACTTAGGACAATGCCCCCTTCTTTGGCCTTTGGCTCCCATTAGGTGTCAAGTATTATACATATATATATATGTATATATATATATATATATATATATATATATATATATATATATATAAAAGTATGTAGACCACTCTTCTTTTGCAAACTGTCCCAGGTCTCCCATATGTGAAGTGTGTCTCCTCCCAAGAGCAATTTTAAGAGCAATTTAGATCCGGACTAAGCAATGAGTCCGGATCTAAATCCACAGGTGTTCAAAAGGATTTAGATCCGGACTCATTGCTGCCACTTCAGAACTCTCCAGCACTTTGTTCCCATCCATTTCTTGGTGCTTCTTGAAATATGTTTGGGGTAATTGTCCTGCTCGAAGTCCCATGACCTAGGACGCAAACCCAGCTTTCTGACAATAGACACTACATTGTGACCCAAAATCCTTTGGTAATCTTCAGATTTCATGATGCTTTGCACGCAGTCAAAGCAATGAGTGCCAGAGGCAACAAAACAACCCCAAAACATCTTTGAACCTCCACCATATATGACTGTAGGTACTGTGTTCTTTTCTTTGCAGTCCTCATTCCATTTTTGGTAAACAGTAGAATGATGTGCTTCACCAAAAAGCTCTATCTTGGTTTCATCTGTCCACAAGATGATTTCCCAAAAGGATTTAGGCTTACTCACGCACATATTGGTAAATTGTAGTCTAGCTTTTTTATGTATCTATGTCAGCAGTGGGGTCCTCCTGGGTCTCCTGCCATGGTGATTCATTTCATTCAAAAGACTACATATAGTTCACGCTGACACTGATGCACCCTGAGCATGCAGGACAGCTTGAATATCTTTGGAACTTGATTGGGGTTGCTTATCCACCATTTGGACTATCCTGCGTTGCAACCTTTCATCAATTTTTCTCGGCTGTCCACATCCAGAGAGATTAGCTACAGTGCCATGGGTTGTAAACTTCTTGATAATGTTGCGCACCATGGACAAAGGAACATCAAGATCTCTGGAGATTAATTTGTAACCTTGAGATTGTTGATATTTTTCAACAATTTTGGTTCTCAACTCCTCAGACAGTTCTCTTCTCCTCTTTGTGTTCTCCATGCTTAGTTTGGCACACACAGTCATACAATGCAAAGAATATGTAAATTTCTCACCTTTTTATCTGGTTTCAGGTATGATTTCATATTGCTCAAACCTGTTACTTGCCACAGGTGAGTTTGAATGAGCATCATATGCTTGAAACAAAGTTGTTTACCTACAACTTTGGAAAAGTGCCAACATTTTGGTTTGGCCCATTTTGGGAGTTTTGTGTGAAATTATGTCCAATTTGCCTTTTTTGTTTGTTTTTTTGTGTTGTTCCATTACATACAAATGAAATAAACATATCTATACCAACACATGTGTAATTACATTAATTTTCCAGGAGCAATACTGCATTTTCTGGAACAAATTCAAGGGTGAAAAAAAGCTTGAAATCTATGACGCTTTTTAACAATGGATAAAAGATGTTAAGTGTGTAAAGTGAGGGATCCTTTAAGCTTGGCCATGGACCCCCCGGGGCTCCCCGGAGCCCCGGGGCCCCGGGCGGTAGCCCAGATTGCCCTCATTATAATCTGCCTATGGTCCTAAGTGTTTCCCGGATAGTGGCCCCGGAGCTGCGCTCACTGAGTGACAGGACACCGCTCCTGAGCTCAGCTTCGGGGCCCGCTCGCCGGAGCGGCTCATTCTCCTCGGCTCCTCAGCGTCAGCGGTCAGAGAATTACAGCTAGGGACACATAGGACATGTGAGTATAAGGATTTTATTATTTTCTTCTTATTTTACAATGGATCCCACTGATTCTGAGATTGTGTTTAGTGACATATTGTACTTCATGATAGTGGTAACCAATTTTGATACGACAATTTGGTGAAAAATTTGATAATTTTGCAATTTTCAAACTTTTAATTCCAGAGAGTTATGTCACACAAAATAGTTAATAAATAACATTTCTCATATGTTTACTTTACATCAGCACAATTTTTAAAACATTTTTTTTGTTAGGAAGTTAGAAGGTTTAAAAGTTGACCAGCGATTTCTAATTTTTCCAACAAAATTTACAAAACCATTTTTTTAGGGACCACATCACATTTGAAGTGACTTTGAGGGGCCTTTATGACAGAAAATACCCAAAAGGAACTAAAGCAATGTGGAAAGAAAAATGAACATTTTACTTTTTTTCACAAAAATTTTACTATAGCCCCAATTTTTTTATTTTCACAAGGGTAACAAGATAAAATGAACCACAAAATTTGTTGTGTAATTTCTACTGAGCATGTTGATACCCCATATGTGGGGGAAAACTATTGTTTGGGCACATGACAGGTCTCGGAAGGGAAGGAGCACCGTTTCGACTTTTTGAACGCAAAAAAGACTGAATGCCATATCACCATATTAAAATGAATGCCGTAATGCCATTATGAAAACAAAATGCCATATGAAAAAAGTGGATGCCATATCACATTTGGAGAGCCCCTGACATGCGAAAACAGCAGAAACCCCCCACAAGTGATAGCGTGACGTCTCTTACTTGAAAAAGCCCTTTTCTTTACCCTGGGAGATGGGGGACTCGGAGTCGGGTCCTGTGATGGAGAGATGGGGTGCAGCCGTGGCCCGGACCCGACCCGTGCTCAGGGCCGTCACATTAAAAGAGATGGTGTGGGCTTATCCGGGTTGAGTGGCTGATTTACGACTACGCCACCTGTGGCACCTGGTGAAGGCCACCAGCGCCGCTGCAGTCCGCTGAGGCATAGTGTTACGGCGGCCAGAGTTATTACTACTCCCCACAGGCGGAGCAAGGCCTCAGGGCAGAGGGACAGGAAGGATGGAGGGGGTAGTAGTGGAGGAAGAACGGATGCCACGTCGCGCGGTGTAGCGCAGAATAAACAGTCCGGAGGCCATAGGGGTGAACTTCCAAGGCTTTACTCACATTAGAGATGGCAGAAGGAAGGCGACTCCCTGATCCCCACGGAGTCCTGCAGTCACCAGGGATGGGGGTCCGACAACCTCCGAGCAAGTCCAGCATTCAATCGGGACCCCGCACCAGAGTGTTCCTGAACTACAGACCGTATCCTCTCCTGTCTGTGTGTGTAGATAGGCCGGGTCTCCCTCTGAACTCCTCTCAGAACAAGGGCACGGGTGGCAGCTCCGCTCCTTCCGATACCCGATGGGATCCTCTCGGCCTACCAGGCTTTACCAACCAGGACATGGAGAAGCAAGGTCGGGTGTCGGTGCCGGTACCCCTCTTGCAGCCGGACTCCCTCTGAATATATCAGATGGTGAGGACAGGTGGCGTACACTGCTCCGTCTGCATCCTCCCCGGGATCCATTAGCTGTGGAGCTACACTCTTAAGCTCCGGGCCTTCTTGGTCGTGGTCCTTGACCGGGTTGAGACATTCCTCGTCTGCAACCTGCCCCCCGTCCCAAGGCTGGGGTATGAGGGCTGTGTCTCCATCCACTGCAGGTCCACACAGGATCCACGTTCAGGGTGGGAGATCACAATACCTCACAGTAATTAACAGCACAAAGACCAAAACCAAAGATGGCTTTTTATTAAATATGAAATTTAAAGTGTCACTAAATTGTAAGTCCTCAACCCTCACCCACTAACTGGTTCCCCTCACTCTTGGTTCCCCAGTCTCCCTGTAACCAGGAGGGCAGCACCTGGTGCATACTAGCCCCCCTGGTGGAGAAATGTGGTGTTGGATGCAAAGGTTGGGTCCCGACCATCACGCTGTTCTTACTTCGGAGGAGGAACACTACACTCCATTACAGAAGTGCAGCATCCCTGTGGCGGTCGAACCTTCAGGGGCGCCACAGTTCTACAGTGGGATGTGCTACATAATGAAGTTTCTCTTAAGGGGCACTTGGAAGATGTCCTTATCACCCCGGTCAGTAAAATCTTTATAGTGGTGGCAGGATGAGCCTAACCTATCTCGAGGGGTTCCCTGGGTACTTAGGGTCACTAGAACAATTACCACAGATGCGAGTCCGAGAGGGTGGGGAGCCCATCTGGGAGATATGGTAGCCCAGGGGACCTGGTCAGATATTGAAAAGGGTCTCTCCTCCAATTCAAAAGAACTTCTGGCGGTAGACAAGGCGGTGAATAATTTCTTACCTTTCCTTCAGGGCCAGAATGTAAAGATCCTCTTGGATAATCTAGTTGCGGTAGCATATGTGAACCACCAGGGGGATACATGGTCAAGATCGCTGATGAGAGTGACAGATCATCTCTTCCAGATTACAGAAAGTCACCTCCTTTCCCTGATGGCCCTCCATATAATGGAAAAAGAAAACATGAGAGCAGATTTCCTAAGCTGCTATCCTCTGATGCAAGGGGAATGGGAACTAAATCAAGGAATTTTTACCCAAATAGCCGAAGATGGGGGGGCCTCCGGTCAGGTAGATCCGTTTGCCACAAAACTAAATCGGAAGACAAAGATCTTGTGTTCCCTAAATCCTCTAGCTGTGGACGCTTTCCTGATACGTTGGTATTTCAGCCTGGCGTATGACTCCTCCCCCCCTGGTTGGCTGTTCTTCTCATGGTAATAAGAAAGATCAGGGAGGAGAAGGCCAGGGTTCTGCTGATCGCACCCTTTTGGTCCAGGAGGCCCTGGTTCTCATGCCTGAGGAACATGTCCATCTCTGATCCTTGGGTTCTTCCAGAGATTCCATATCTCCTTCTCCGGGGTCCGATATTCCATCCTCAAGCAACTGGCCTCCACTTGACGGTGTGGAACTTGAAAGGACACTGCCAAATCAGAAAGGTTTTTCCAAAGGTCTAGTAACCATCCTGCACAGCAGAAAACCTGTTACAACCCAGATTTATGCCACAAGTTGGAGAAAGTTTTTGTCTTTCTCTGGTTCTGGGGTTGATGGGGAAGGGGTGCCAATAGGACAAATCTTTGGAGTTTTTACAAAAAGGTCTTGAACTAGGGTTATCCACCAGCACCCTTAAAGTACAGATTTCTGCCTTGGGTGCCCTATATAGCTGTGATGTAGCTTGTAGCTACTGGGTTTCTCGGTTCATTAAGGCAGCTTTTAGATCTAGACTCATTATTAAAAGCAGCTTGGTTCCCTGGGATTTAAATTTGGTTCTAAAGGCCTTGACTAGCTCGCCGTTTGAGCTAATACTCAGCAACCCTTAAATCCCTCTCTCTTAAGACCGCTTTAATATCTTTAACCTCGGCCAGGAGCATTAGTGACATCCAGACCCTGTCTATGGCCTCGCCGTTTACTCAAATTCTGGATGATAGGCAGGATCTGGTCTAAAAATCACTCTCTCTCCCTAAGGTAGCTACTCGTTTCCAAAGACTTCAGGAAGTCCTCCTACCCTCCTTTTGTCCACATCCTAGTAACCAGAAAGAGGTGGAGTTACATACGTTAGAAGTGAGGAGATGTGTGGTTAGGTACCATTCAGTTACCAAAAGCTTTAGGAAAGATAACTCGTTGTTTATATCCTACCAAGGGGCTAGGAACGGTCTAAGGTCACGAAGTCCACCATAGCTAGATGGAATTAGGAGGCCATTTCTCTATCATATACAGTATAGACCAAAAGTTTGGACACACCTTCGCATTTAAAGATTTTTCCGTATTTTCTTGACTATGGAAATTGTACATTCACACTGAAGGCATCAAAACTATGAATTAACACATGTGGAATTATATATTTAACAAAAAAGTGTGAAACAACTGGGTTCAGGTCTGGTGACTGTGAAGGCCAGGTTATCTGGCGTAGCACCCCATCACTCTCCTTCTTGGTCAAATAGCCCTTACACAGCCTGGAGGTGTGTTTGGGGTCATTGTCCTGTTGAAAAATAAATGATGGTCCAACTAAACGCAAACCAGATGGAATAGCATGCCGCTGCAAGATGCTGTGGTAGCCATGCTGGTTCAGTATGCCTTCAATTTTGAATAAATCCCCAACCGTGTCACCAGCAAAGCACCCCCACACCATCACACCTCCTCCTCCATGCTTCACGGTGGGAACCAGGCATGTAGAGTCCATCCGTTCACCTTTTCTGCGTCGCACAAAGACACGGTGGTTGGAACCAAAGATCTCAAATTTGGACTCATCAGACCAAAGCACAGATTTCCACTGGTCTAATGTCCATTCCTTGTGTTCTTTAGCCCAAACAAGTCTCTTCTGCTTGTTGCCCGTCCTTAGCAGTGGTTTCCTAGCAGCTATTTTACCATGAAGGCCTGCTGCACAAAGTCTCCTCTTAACAGTTGTTGAAGAGATGTGTCTGCTGCTAGAACTCTGTGTGGCATTGAACTGGTCTCTAATCTGAGCTGCTGTTAAACTGCGATTTCTGAAGCTGGTGACTCGGATAAACTTATCCTCAGAAGCAGAGGTGACTCTTGGTCTTCCTTTCCTGGGGCGGTCCTCATGTGAGCCAGTTTCTTTGTAGCGCTTGATGGTTTTTGCAACTGCACTTGGGGACACTTTCAAAGTTTTCCCAATTTTTCGGACTGACTGATCTTCATTTCTTAAAGTAATGATGGCCACTCGTTTTTCTTTACTTAGCTGCTTTTTTCTTGCCATAATACAAATTCTAACAGTCTGTTCAGTAGGACTATCAGCTGTGTATCCACCAGACTTCTGCACAACACAACTGATGGTCCCAACCCCATTTATAAGGCAAGAAATCCCACTTATTAAACCTGACAAGGCATACCTGTGAAGTGAAAACAATTTCCGGTGACTACCTCTTGAAGCTCATCAAGAGAATGCTAAGAGTGTGCAAAGCAGTCATCAAAGCAAAAGGTGGCTACTTTGAAGAACCTAGAATATAAGACATATTTTCAGTTGTTTCACACTTTTTTGTTAAGTATATAATTCCACATGTGTTAATTCATAGTTTTGATGTCTTCAGTGTGAATGTACAATTTTCATAGTCATGAAAATACAGAAGAATCTTTAAATGAGAAGATGTGTCCAAACTTTTGGTCTGTACATCTAGCGGCGAGGAAGTGCCAGAAGGGCTGAAGGCTCATCCCACCCCACCCCTCCTGGGCTGAGAAGACAGGTGTCTCGATAGAAGACATATGTAAGGCTGCTACCTGGTCCTGTCCCTCTACATTCCATAGACACGATAGGTTAGATATGGGTGTATCGGCTGACCTCACCTTTGGGAGAAGAGTGTTCCAGGCTGTGGTCCTTCAATAGATTACTTCATCTCTGTAATTCTCTCGTGGTGCTGTCATGGTCGACCGATAAAATCTTAAATTACATACCGGTAATGGAATTTTTCGGAGACCATGACAGCACCCTTATATTTCCTCCTTTCACGTTTGTGGGAACACTCCCCTTTTATTAATTATAATATCACACTCAATAGGTGTCGTCTGGTATGGCAATTTTGTGATTGTTTGCTGTGTTTATTAACCTGGCAGTCCTCTCAATGCTCTGTAATCCCAACTGAGGCGGGAGAGAGGTGGCGCCCTTTTAAGCCTGTAGGTTTCCTCTCCTTGGTGGGCGGATCCCCTCTCTCGTGGTGCTGTCTCTGAAAAATCCCGTTACCGGTAAGTAACTTACATTTGATGGAGCAATCAAAAAGTTGTACCCCAAAATGGTATTAAAAACGGTCTTAGAAAATTGAAACACAAGCCAAACAATTTGTTTGCAAAGTTTAGAATTTTTTAAAAGCAGTAAAATGTTTTCGTTTTCTTCTGCACCATTTCTCTTTATTTGGAATTCATTGCCCTTTTTTTTCTATATGTTGCACAGTAAAGTGAATGGCGTCTTTCAAAAATGCTGTAATTTTGTCCCACAAAGTACACCTCAACCCTGCTGTATTGAATAGTGTCTGTGTTATTCACTATGTGATATGTGTTTTTTTATTGTATACTAATGTATAGTGACTAGTGATGATTGAGCGTGTTCTATGAACCCATTCAGCGAGCACGCTAACAGCCGTGACACTTTCAGGCACGGCGACCTTAAAAGAAATGCCGAGCATGCCAAAATACTCGGCGAGCACCTGAGCGTGCTCGCCGAAGGGGTTGATAGAACACGCTCGATCATCACTAATAGTGACCAGATGCCTCTAAGGAATCTTTTTTGGCCTCTGTTTTACTGGTGCTTGAAGTGCAAATTTTTGTAGCTCTAATGATTAAGTAATATGCAACTATGTGAACTGCAATTGCCAATTAACAATTTAAGGGAATCCATCAGATATACCCCTCCCTTCAATTCCCATTCATGACCATGCAGGATTTGGAAAGCTAAATCCATAGACACCTCTATATCTTTTATCTGTTGCTGCATTTCTGAGTGCTCTGGGTGTAACGGAGCACTAACCAAGCCTCAGCCTTCCAAGGTTGCTTCCCTGCCCAGCACCAGCCTCTTTATCTTGATTGATAGCTCACTGTCAGTTTTTTGGGACGTCAGGCACCAAGCAAGGAAAATCAGTGAGCTAGACACTAGCACTGGGAACTTTCCCTCCGTACATAAACAAAACATAAACCAAAAAAAAGCAATTTGGCACGTTACTTAATTTATGTAGATTTATAGAATGAAATGTTGGATTTCTTACGAGCTCGATCCTTGTTTTTCACAGAGCTCATATCTATTATAGTCTAGGGCTGTTCACATATTTCTGTGGACCGCGTATTTTTCACCGAAACACGTTGACCTGTCGGACTTTGATCCAAATCAACGTTTAGAGCTTCTCGAATGCAAAACAAAGCTGATGAAAGTCTGAATGAGGCCTTACTCTATTATTTATTTTTTAAGCAGCGTTCATTCCAGGCTGCTGTACACATGAAGAGGGTTTACACACCTAAAATACATATATAAAACACAGAAACAAGCTACCATTGACAGACTAGTATGGAGGGAGACACTGCCACTACGATCTAACAGTGTGGATTCTGGTGTCTCGCTCCTTCCCTCAGGTTGTATGCCAAAAGCCTCCTCCAATAAGCAAGTTCTGGACAAGCTGCAGGTGGAGAGGGAGTGCAGGATTACGGTGAAGGCCCTGACTGCGTCTTTGTTTTACACTTACGAGGGAAAGAAGTATCTCCTGAACCTGATCAACACTCCGGTGAGTGTGACGTTTCTTCTTGATTTGTTTCTCTGTGGTCTTGTTGCGGATGTTCAACTGGTCACGGCGGTCGCGTGACCTGTCACATAACTAAATGATGTCATGGAAGGTCCTTTCACACCACCGCGAGCCGTACAAGAGACCGGATGCAGTGGAGAAAAGACCGGGGGCCATCAGAAGGTAAGTATAATGTTATTTTCTCCAATCCCCTCCATGACAGCACACCTGGAGGTAGCCTCCCCATCCTAATTAGGGACAGGAAAACAAGAGGTTAAATAGCCCCTTCCCGCTACAATCCCCAGTGTTTTCCTGTCCCTATGGGATGAAGAGGTTACCTGGGGTGCCTGCAGCCGGCAAGCAGGGCCCTATTAAATTTACCTGCCAGGCTGCAGGGAGCGATCGCCTCCGACCTTCCTTCCTTTGCAGCTCCCGTGTCTCCTTGAGAGCGGGACCCCCCACACACACACTCGCCTGCGTGTAAAGCCGAGTAGGGTTTTGGGGGCTGGGGGCCTCCTGTAGCTCCCCGGCCGGAGTCTCCTCTGTCCTCCATGGCGGCGTGCCGGAAGTCAGGCTTTTGGCCAGCGGGACGTCACTTCTGGTGCGTTCCACCGTGGAACGCATGGGGCCGCGGCGGGAAATTCAAAAGGAGAAGCCGCGGTTTGCCCTGAAAATGAGGATCCTTCACCAGATAGGTGAAAATTTGGCACTGGATCTCGGTCTCCCCTATAAAAGACCCAGATGAGAAGACTCCATTAAGGTAGGACAGAATATTCTGCTACTATGGAGGGTGCTGTTCCAAAGCCTGCGTCTGCAGAGCCCAGCGCTAACCCGGCCCCAGTAAGTACTAGGTCCTAGGTTATTCCCCACTCTCTTTTGAGCAGGATCCTAAATATATTTTAAATCTCCCCTTTTTTTATTTTTAATTTAGGGAGACAAGGATCCGGCACCGACAGTGGGAGAAAGCACTACAGTTTGCAAATGTGCCATCTGTATAAAAAAGCTGGCTTCAGGGCATAAGAAACCCCTATGCTGGAAATGCACTGGCAACATTGTGAAGGAAGAACAGCCTTCCCTTATGGAAGAAGTCAGGGGAATGGTTCGGCAGGAAATACAATCTTCCCTAGCCTCCTTCTCACAAGCCAGAGCTGAAGGTCCATCTCCCCCCAAAAGGAGAAAATATACGGTTAGGGAGACCTCTGATTCAGAATTAGGGTCTATGGAGGAACCGGAAGAAGGGGTCCCAAGTGAAGATCATGAGGAAGATAGGAAATATTACTTTTCGTCTGAGAATATGGAGGAATTGTTGTCACAGGTGAGAGACACGATGCAGGTGGAAGAGGAGAAGGAAACCCGTACAGTTCAGGATGAAATGTTTGGCGGTCTGAAATCCAAGAAGAAGGTAGTGTTCCCTGTGCATGACAACATTTGGAGTCTTATTTTGGATGAATGGGAGTCACCTGAGAAAAGGCTTAGTATGGCAGGAGAAATGAAGGATAGATTCCCTCTAGATGAAAAGGCGGCTAAGCTATGGATGGAAGTCCCGAAGGTTGATGTACAGGTGGCAAGGGTTGCGAAGAAAACAACCCTTCCCTTTGAAGACTCGTCACAGCTCAAAAATCCTATGGATAGGAAGATGGACAGCCTTCTAAGGAAGGCATGGGAAACATCGGCGGCTTCACTGAAGACTAATATCGCTTCAACTTGTGTAGCTCGTTCCATGTTCCTCTGGCTCCAACAACTAGAGGAACATCTCTGGAAAGGTACCACTCAAGAGGACCTCCTAGCATCTCTTCCTTTTCTACAGAAGGCCACTGGATTCCTAGCGGATGCCTTGGCGGAATCGGTCAAGATTGCGGCAAGATCGGCAGCATTATCAAATTCTATGAGAAGAGCTCTGTGGTTGAAGATGTGGAGTGGGGCAACGCATCAAAATCTAAGCTTTGTTCCATTCCATTTAAAGGAGAGTATATGTTTGGGGCGGTGCTAGACGAGTTGTTGGAGAAAGCATCCGACAAGAAGAAGTCTCTGCCAGAGCCAAAGAATCCAAAAAGTTTCAGAAAGAGACCATTTCTTCTCCCTCAACAACAACAGCAGCAAGCATTTCAGTACAGAGGCAAGGGTAAAACTGGTCGCTGGAGTTACACAAAAGGGGGAAGAGGTAGGAATATCTTTCAAGGTTCTAGGCAGGACAGACAATGACGCCAAGAAGGTAGGAGGCAGAATTGCGAGCTTCCTTCCTCAATGACAGCTTATTGATTGGAAAAGAATTTGTCGTGGCAACAGTAGACCAGCCAGAGGCTTACTACCACGTGCCAATTCATCCGGATTACAGAAAATTTCTCAGATTTGCTGTAACTCAGAACCGAGAGGTACTTCATTTTCAATTCAATGTACTCCCCTTCGGCATTTCGTCAGCACCCCGCCTGTTTACAAAGATCATGGCAGAGGTAGTAGGTTTATCTAAGGAAACTGAATATCTGCATCGTCCCATATTTAGACAATTTTTTGGTGATGTTTCCCTCGGTTTCAAGTTTGGAAAGAGACCTCCAGATGACCCTCCAGATCCTGGAATCCTTGGGATGGTTGATAAACTACCAAAAGTCAGATCTGATTCCCTCCACCAGGAAGACCTCCTTGGGAATTCTCCTGGATTCTCAGCAACAAGCCTCTTTTCTGCCAAAAGAGAAGCAGATTCAGTTGAGGTCGAAAGTTTATGCACTAAAGAACCAGAGAGGAGTATCATTAAGATTCGCCATGTCCGTCCTCGGGTCCATGACCTCATTTATTTAGGCGGTACCTTGGGCTCAAGCGCATTCAAGGGTCTTTCAAAACTACATCCTTTCCTGTTGGGACAGATCTCCAAGTTCCCTCTCCAACAGAATTCATCTGCCAGAGAAGGTGAAAGCATCTTTAAATTGGTGGCTCTGTCCAGGAAATCTGGAGAAAAGTTCAGCATGGATTCAACTTCCCTTGTTATCCGTCAAAACAGACGCAAGCAAAAGAGGATGGGGAGCAGTAGTCTCCCACGTGGCCTTCCAAGGGGTCTGGTCGCAAGAAATAGCAGAGCAGTACTCAAACTTAAGAGAAATGAAAGTGGTGGAAGAAACCCTATGGGCAGCCACTACTGTGCTTCAGGGGTCGAATGTCAGAGTCTACTCGGACAATATGACAACTATAGCCCACTTGAGACATCAGGGAAGTACAAGAAACAGGAGGTTACAGATGATCTCCGAAAGGATCTTCCACTGGGCGGAGCATAATCTACTATCCTTATCGGCTCTGCATCTGAGGGGCTCCGACAACTATCATGCAGATCTTCTGAGCAGAAAATACATTCATCCAGGGGAGTGGAGCATGAACTCGAAGATATTTCAGATGATTGTTCAAAAGTGGGAATACCCAGATGTGGACCTGTTTGCGAACCAGGAAAACGCAAAAGTAAGAGCCTTTTTCTCTTTGAAACCCGAGGATTCAGCAACAGGGATAGATGCATTCTCTCACCCTTGGAAAGTTGGGCTCGCTAATGCTTTTCCCCTGATTCTGTTAATACCAAGGACTTTACAAAAAATCAGGTCGGAAGGGCTCAAGACTATCCTAATAGCTCCAATGTGGCCAAAAAGAGCATGGTTCGGAACATTGAGCAGTCTAAGAATGGATGATCCATTGATGCTTCCTCGAATCCACGATCTGCTGCATTAGGGCCAGATTTTCCATCCGGCCCCTCAGAATTTGGCTCTAGCAGCTTGGCTTCTGAGACCACCCTCTGAAAAGCCAGAGGCTTCTCAGTACAGGTGATCCAAATGTGGCGCCCTGCTGTGCATTGGTGCCACAGAACCCAGAAGGGTGCATGGATGGATTTCTCCACAAGAGGCCCTCACTAGATACAAACACCTCTACCTTCCAACTCATACCAGCAGAGGGAGCCCAGATAGGGATATATATAGGGAAGGTGGAGCCAGGCAGCTCAGTTGATTAGTGAGTGCTCAGAGTCAGAGCAGAGCAGGCAGGCTGAGAGAGAGCCTGAGAGCGTGCCGACACTCAGATAGCAGTGAAGACGCAGCACGTCAGCTGCCTAGTAGTGAGGGCCCCGAGTGTGGCCGACGGCAAGCAGAAAAAGGGGAGTGAAACCAAGGGGGCAGAGGAGCACAATAAGCTCACCCCATTATATCTACCGGACACCGGATCCGCGCCTACAGGGACCCTTTACACCCAGTGGGGATAACCGGAATCCCAGGAGGACTACAAGTCCCTGACAAACCTGAAGGCTAGACACACACAGGATCAGGAACCACGAAGGCCCCGACGTCCAGGGAAAGTGGTTACCAACCAGAGGTCCTATTTCTGAGCATCTGGTGAAGTAAAAGCAGGACACATAAGCTAGGCCCAGTTGCAGGCTGGCCAGGAGCATACATAGGGACAGACACGGATCAGGAGGCCCTATACCTGCTCCCTGGGGAGAAGTCCAAAAGTGCGCCCTTCATCTGGAGTACCCTGGACCGTACCTAACAGCTGTACCAGTAAAGGAAATGAAGCAAATCCCCTGTCTCTGTCCGTTACTCCTGCTGTGCCATCGCTTTCCCTGCACCACAATGCTCAGCGCAACCTGCATCATTTATACTGCCCTGAGGCCTGCTCCACCTGTGGGGAGCCGTTCCATCTCAAGCTGTCCTGACATCTGCCTCAGAGGACTGTTGCAGCGCTGGTGATCCTCACCAGACACCACAGGTGGCGTCACAACAAATTCCCTACAAATAATTCCTTTTGGCACTGACCTCCCTGGGCCAGCCACCGCGATAATCCCCGCAGGCAGTCTTAGGCCCGGCTGCCGGGTGACCCGCGACACCCCTGGGGGCGAGTCACATACACTGCAGAAAAGCAGAAAACCAGTCACAATTTCCATCTATGGAAAAATCTAGAAAGCTTTCAAGCTATGGTATGAGCCTCGTCCATTAGATCCCTTTCGGCCTGACGTGGCCAGAATCTTGGATTTCCTACAGAACGGTCTGTCTAAACGATTAAGACCAAGCACGCTGAAGGTCCAAGTCTCGACTTTAAGTTCCTATTTTGATGCTGATTTGGCCCAAAACAGATGGATTAAGAGGTTCATGATAGCTGCTTCTTGGATTAATCCAACAAGAGCTAAAATAGTTCCACCTTGGGATCTCAACGTAGTTCTTAGAGGCCTAACTATGCATCCTTTCGAGCCAATAGCCGAGGCACACATAGACAAATTGTCTTGGAAAGCGGCATTGCTTATAGCTCTCACTACAGCCAGAAGAGTGAGTGAAATCCAAGCCCTGTCTATCAGAGAGACTTATTGTCGTATTTTGGAGGACAGGATCATCCTCCAGTTGGATCCTTCTTTTCTACCTAAAGTGTCGTCTAATTTTCATATATCTCAGCCAATAATTCTTCCGTCATTCTGTCAAAATCCATCAAATAGCAAGGAAGAAGAATTCCACGCGTTGGATGTAAGAAGGACTATAATCCGCTATTTGAGGCAGACTGAAACCTGGAGGAAGGATCAGAACCTATTTGTCCAATATGGAAGCCCCAATAAAGGAAAGAAAATTGCAAAAATATGCTAGCAAATTGGATTAAGAAAGCAATTTGTGAAACATACATAGTTCAAGATTTGCCTCCTCTGAAATCCTTGAAAGCTCTTTCTACTAGAGCTATGTGGGTCTCCTGGGCGGAAAAAGCTAGTGCATCCATTGAGCAGATTTGCAGGGCAGCTACATGGTCGTCTGTCCATACCTTTGCTAAACATTATAGACTAGATGTAATATCTAATAGAGACTTAGCATTTGGAAGGAAAGTCCTTCAGGCTGTTGTCGCTCCCTAAAATTCATTCTTTTGTATTACTCCAGGTGTGCTGTCATGGAGGGGATTGGAGAAAATAGAATTAGACTTACCAGTAATTCGGTTTCTAAGACCCTCCACAACAGCATGGGTAGTTCCCTCCATTTCTTTGATTGGAAAAATCCTTAGTGTTAATAAATATTTAGAGCATTCATACTGTGTGGTCCTTTGAAAACACTGGGGATTGTAGCAGAGAGGGGCTATTTAACATCTTGTTTTCCTGTCCCTAATTAGGATGGGGAGGCTACCTCCAGGTGTGCTGTCGTGGAGGGTCTTAGAAACAGAATTACCGGTAAGTCTAATTCTATTTTTTTTTTTTACCATTTTTATTCTTTTTTTCAACTATTAACTTGTTCACACTATATAAATACATGCCGGTTGCAAGGATTTATATAGTGTGACCAAGTTGTCAAGCACTTTCCAAGTGATGCTAAAATCGCTTGGAAAGCGGTTGACAACCCGCATGCGGACATGCATGTGAAAAATGCTTCACTTACGTTTGTCCCTGGCAGGAAAAACGCATGTAAAATCTGCATGCGTTTTTTCTGCCAGGGAGATGCAGAAACACTCAGGAAAAATCCGGAGCATTTCTGCATCGTGGGCATGTGGCGCCCCTGAGGGTTCAGTCGCCACAGAGGTACTGCACCTCACCCAGAGGTGTGGTGTCTCTGACTCACCCCCTGGGCCATGTTGTGCAGCGTTGCGCATGCGGGGAATACCCGGAGCCGGATCCGATAGGGGTAGTAGTCCTCGTAGCGGTGACCCGGTCCGTGCCCAGGGTGTAAAACTAAGTGGCGGTGCTTGGCATAAGATGTTGTTTTGTTCGACTACGCCACCCGTTGATTGCGGCTATGAAGCCGCCGCTGCAGGGCAGACCGCTGAGGCCGGTGGTACGGTGGTGCAGCGTGGATGGAATAACCCCCAACGGGAGGGGTATAGCCTTAGGGCAGCTGGAAAGGCAGGGAGGAATGATGGTGGTAGTGGTAGTGTGGCAAGGAATCACTGAGACGTGCGGTTGCAGTTTTCACAGCTTTACTCACAGTTCTTTATCAGGTCACTTGTGCGCAGTAAGGACCACCCGAGCCGTGCTGCGCCCACCAGGTGAGGGACTCGGCTAACTCCCAGGCAATTCCGGAGCGTGGTCCAGGGCTCCCCTCTCTTCCTTTCTACTGGCCGTCCCCACCAGGGACCCACCTTTGTCCGGCTCCCTCGGGCCTTCTGGTGGTGAAACCTTTCCCGGCTCCCCTGACCCTATACGTGGTATGCCTTCCTGGTGGATATGGTGAGGGGTCGCGCCAAGGCTTGACCACGACCTCCGGTTCCTGGCTGAGGATAATTGGCCTCCACCAGTTTGGGATCCGGTACACTGTTCTGCCAACCCTTCACCCGTTAACTCGTGGGATCTCAGGGTTCCCTCTCTTCTTGCGTCTCTGGGCCTTTCCTGGTGTTCCTGTTCCTCCTTCTTCTTCTTTCTCTCTCTCTCTCTCTGCCTCAGGCCTCCTCTCCAGGCCTGGCTCTGGAGCTGGGCCCAGACTGAGCCACAGCTCCCTGTCAGCCCTCTCTGGCTGAGCTCCTCTCCTCTTCTCCTCCTGCCTGAACTCTCTAATCCAAGATGGTGCCCACCTTTTATACTCCCTTCTGACACCCGAGCCCAGGTGACCAGCACCCAATGGGCTCCTACCTATGCCCAGAGTCCCTCCCCTCTCTGCTCCTACACCACTGGGATGTTCCTCCCCCCTCCCCACTCCAGCCAGGGACAGAAGCTGTCGTACCTGCACATCTATCTGGTGGGAGTACCGTTGGTCTGTCCCCCGGAAATGGGGTGAGTGTAGTGCATGCAGCTAACTGAGCTATGTTCCACACTCCATCCTTACCCGGGAGTGGAATATCACACCTCTGGTTCGAGGTGCAATACCCCTGTAGCAGCCGAGTCCTCGGGGTGCTACATCTCCCTTCACTCAGGTAAGATGGGAGTGCTGCAGAGAACCCCCCAAAACACCTGCATCCAACATTACACTGCTTCAGACCGGCTGGAAGGGCAACATGCAGAGCGCA
Source organism: Phyllobates terribilis (assembly GCF_046119375.1). Lineage (NCBI taxonomy): Eukaryota > Metazoa > Chordata > Amphibia > Anura > Dendrobatidae > Phyllobates > Phyllobates terribilis. The sequence continues at coordinate 1,877,717 of NW_027363102.1, read as the reverse complement.
GCTGCTGAGCCCTGTCCCTGGCTGGAGTGGGGGAAACCCAAAGGTAGGGGGAACCAGTAGTGGGTGTGGGTGGAGGAAGCAGTTAGAAGGAGCACACAGTAGGTATATAATGGGAAGCAATCTTAGGGTGGCAGTTCAGAACAGAATGGTCAGTCAGTACAGTACAGACGGTCAGTGAGGACTGTCTGGGAGCAGAGGCTCAGCAGGAGCTCTGCTCCACAAGAAGGGCCCGGGATAGAGGCCCCGGAGGGGAGAAGGGAGTAGGCTCCATTCTAAGAAGGGATCCCAGGGGTACGGCGCGTGCAGGACAGCACCCGTACGCCCCGCATCTGTCAGAAGACAGAGGGATCGGTTGCCCCATTCTAATCTCCAGGGGGTCAGGTTGGTCCCGTATCCGACGTACAGGAAGGACTTCAGCATACCCGAGCGGGATTGAGAGTGGGCAGCGCAGGGCAGCAGGGAGAAGGACCTAGTGTGAAGACGGTCAAAGTAGGAACACGAGAAAGTGGGGTTCTGCCAAGCATTCCTAAACTTCCTGAGGAAGGATTGAACCCCTGCCAGGGTGAACACGGCGCAACGTGGGAGGCCTTCACCTGTAACTTGCACTTTTGTGTTTCCTGAAGAACTGTGAATTAAAATCTTGGACGACTGCACTGAGTTGCCTCCGTCTATTCCTTCACTGGTGCCATTTCCCTCCCTGCACTACAACGCCCAGCGCACCCTCCATCTATTTACACTGCCCTGAGGCCCGCTCCACCTGTGGGGAGCCGTTCCATCTCTAGCTGCCCTAACATCTGCCTCAGAGGACTGTTGCAGCGCTGGTGATCCTCACCAGACACCACAGGTGGCTTCACGACAAATCCTATAAATAATCCCTTTTGCACTGACCGCCCCGGGCCAGCTACCGTGATATTCCCCAAAGCAGCCATACGGCCCGGCTGCCGTGTGCCCCGCGGCCCAGGGGGCAGCGAGTCACCACTTGGCGTCACGAACAGGATACGTGACCAGCCTGCCATCTGCGGGTGATGTGCGCCTAAAGAAGTGTTTTCTGCCTTGAATGTGGCGCCCGCCCCAGAAGAACGGGCGCCATTATGTGCGTGCTAAAGAACAACAGAATGGAACCTCCCGTCGTGGGCCGGGTCCCAGAATGGCTCCAAAAGCAGGCCCTGCCCCTTGCAACAGTGACTGTCCGCATAGATGTGTCCGTCAAAGCGGGGAGGCCGACACAGGGAGTGACCGACAGCAAAGTGCCATGGGACCGCCCCCGAAAGAGGAGAGGCGGTGGAGAGAAGCTGCGTAAAGACCGGGAGGTGTCAGGCCGAGCTGACGCAGTCGCGGGAGCAGGTCGGAGTGATGTCCCTGTCCCAAATGCGGCTGGCGCTGCTCCATCCCTGGTCCCCCTGCAGCCTGAGGCTGATGACCAGGCTGGGTCAGCCTGCAGAAACCAGGGGTTCCCCCGGAGGGGGCCCCACTGTTAAACTGTTTTAGTTAACTGGACTGTACATAAGTTGCCCGGAAGGGTGCAGTTGACTTCATGTTTGCTACCCAGTTACCCGTCAGGGTACAGAGACTGACAGGCTGAGGACTGTGAGAAGCCGGACGTTGACATTGTACATAGTTTAGCACTTCTTAAAGTGCATCCTATTTGTTTTATAATTACAAATATACCTCAGAACAAAAACCCGTTTGGCGTGGCGGAAGACGAGGTCCAGGATTGGATCGTCTATGCCCTGCAGCCATGTCCAGGGCCTACGTTGAGGGTTTGTGGACGGGTCCCTCATGCTGCTACTGTTGCACCCTGGTGCTGGAACTGTCTTGAAAATTGTTTTATATGACAATACTCTTATGATGTTTTATAATGTAACCAGTAACGTTAAAAGAAATGTGCCTCCCATAAAGGGAAGAAATGTTGTTTTATGGTCAAATATGCTGATGCATCTTAAAAATTTTGCATGTCAGTTATGCCTGGTTTTGCTCTGTTCCAGCCCGCGGACGTGCTGTGTTTTACCGGGGGGGGGGAATGTGGCGCCCCTGAGTGTTCAGTCGCCACAGTGGTACTGCACCTCACCCAGAGGTGTGGTGTCTCCCTTCACTCAGGTAAGATGGGAGTGCTGCACAGAACCCCCCAAAACACCTGCATCCAACATGCAGAGTGCAGCTGCTGAGCCCTGTCTCTGGCTGGAGTGGGGGGAACCCAAAGGTAGGGGGAACCAGTAGTGGGTGTGGGTGGAGGAAGCCGTTAGAGGGAGCACTTATACAGTAGGTATATAATGGGAAGCCATCTTAGGGTGGCAGTTCAGAACAGAATGGTCAGTCAGTCTACCATTGGGCCCTATAAGACGTTCTTCATCTCCCGTTGCAGTGGGGTTTTTATTTGTCAAAAAAAAAGACTGGGGGTTGCGCCCCCGCCTTGATTTTCGCGAGTTTAATCGGATCACGGTCTGGGATGCATATCCTCTCCCTCTCATCCCCGACCTCTTTAGAAAAAAATTTGGCTCCTACGATTTGATTAAACTAGACCTCAGGGGGGCTTATAATCTCATTCACATTGAGGAGATGAGTGGAAGATGGCCTTCAATACTCCTGAGGGGCACTATGAAAAGCTTGTGATGGCATTTGGGTTGACTAATGCTCCCGCTTTCTTTCAACACTGTTAGTGACATTTTTAGTCATCTGGCAGGTAGATCACAACTAGAGATGAGCGGTGTTCGACTAGAACTGTTCGCCAATCTCAAATTCGAGCTGTTTTGGGCGGTGTTCGAGTTGTTCGACGAACCCGAACGATTTGCAAAAAATTCGGCTGTTCGAGGTTATGTTCGATAACTGTTCGTGCACCAAAAGCGTGTCCTGCATGTCTGGCGCTATTTAGAGCGCCAATCATGCAGGGATTGTCTGCCACTCACTGTAATGCCACAGCCATGGTGGTTGTGGCATTACAGTGATTGCCCAAATCGATGGGTACAGTGCTCACAGTGAAACATGAAAAGCCGGCAATTCAGCAGCGGCATACACCTGTACCCGACAATTTAGAACCGAAAGAATAGAGCTTCACACATAGATTAGATAGATAGAAACATGTCAGTCGCATATATATGAAGTACAGTGACAGTGTTGATTACTGTACTTGTCATTTAGCGTAAAGGATTTATCAAAAAAAATAATAGTGTTTTCATGCACCGTCTCTTTAAAAAAGCCGGCCGGCAATTCAGCATCTGTACCCGACAATTTATAACAGACAGAATAGAGCTTCACACATAGATTAGATAGATAGAAACATGTCAGTCACATATATATGAAGTACAGTGATAGTGTTGGTTACTGTACTTGTCATTTAGTATTAAAATAAAGGATTTATTATTAAAAAAATTGGCGTGGGGTTCCCCTTAATTTTAGGCTCTAGCGGAGGTTAAGCAGACGGCTGGGGCAGATGTTTGAAGCCTGGGAAGGGGGTAATACCCACAGAGCTTCCCAGGCTACTAATATCAGCCCCCAGCTGAATACATAGCCTTTACTAGCTATTAAAATGGGGGACCCCCCAAAAAAAATGACGTGGGGTCCCCCCTAATTTAATAGCTAGCAAAGGCTAGGCAGACAGCTGGGGGCTGATATTAATAGCCCAGGAAGGGAGCCATGAATATTGGCCCCCTCCCAGGCTAGAAACACCAGCCGTCAGCCGCCCCAGAAATGGCGCATTCATAGGATGCGCCAATTCTGGCACTTAGCCTCGCTCTTCCACGCTGCCCTGGTGCGGTGGCAGGGGGTAATAGGGTTGGGGTTGATGTCAGCTTATAATGCCAGCTGACATCAAGCCCAGGTTAGTAATGGAGAGGCGTCTATAAGACACCCCCATTACTAACCCCATAGTCAAAGTTAAAAAAAACACAAACACCCAGAATAAAGTCCTTTAATTGAAATAAAGACACAATCCTTTATTGTTCTAAATTAAACCATACTTACCGTCACGCCCATTCCAGCTGAAGCCAACGATCTCCTGCAATAAAAGAAAAATAATAAAGCAACCTCATCCTTACCTTTCCATGGTTCCCACGACAGCTTCAGCTCTGCTACATCGAGATGACAGGCTGGACCGCAGCAGAACGCTGCCATCCAGCCTCTCATCCCGCAGACACTGAGAAGCGCAGGCTTGCTTGCGCTGCTCAGCGTCTCTCTGTGACGACATCCAGATGAGCCGAGTTCATGTCCAATGAACTCGGCTCACCTCATGCACGTCACTGACAGCGTGGGAAAATTCTCACGCTGAAGCGGTGAGTGCAGGAGAATTCTCCCACGCTGTCAGTGACGTGCATAAGGTGAGCTCATGTCCAATGAACTCAGCTCACCTCCTGCACGTCACTGACAGCGTGGGAGAATTCTCCTGCACTCAGCGCTTCAGCGTGAGAATTCTCCCACGCTGAAGCGCTGAGTGCAGGAGAATTTTCCCACGCTGTCAGTGACGTGCATAAGGTGAGCTCATGTCCAATGAACTCAGCTCACCTCCTGCACGTCACTGACAGCGTGGGAGAATTCTCCTGCACTCAGCGCTTCAGTGTGAGAATTCTCCCACGCTGAAGCGCTGAGTGCAGGAGAATTTTCCCACGCTGTCAGTGACGTGCATGAGGTGAGCCGAGTTCATTGGACATTAACTCGGCTCATCTGGATGCCCTCACAGAGAGACACTGTGGAGCGCAAGCAAGCCTGCGCTTCTCAGTGTCTGCGGGATGACAGGCTGGATGGCAGCGTTCTGCTGCGGTCCAGCCAGTCATCTCGATGTAGCAGAGCTGAAGCTGTCATGGGAACCATGGAAAGGTAAGGATGATGTTGCTTTATTATTTTTCTTTTATTTCAGGAGATCGTTGGCTTCAGCTGGAATGGGCGTGATGGTAAGTATGGTTTAATTTAGAACAATAAAGAATTGTGTGTTTATTTCAATTAAAGGACTTTTTTCTGGGTGTTGTGTTTGTTTTAAATACTTTACTAGAAATTCATGGTGGTCATGTCTAATATTGGCGTGACCCCATGAATTTCGGGCTTAGGGCCAGCTGATAATGCCAAGCTGGCCCTAACCCCTTTATTACCCAGTGAGCCACCGCATCAGGGCCCTGGATGAGTTGGGTACAGCGCCAGAAGATGGCGCTTCTATGAACGCGCCATTTTCCGGGGTGGCTGCGGACTGCAATTTGCAGCGGGGGTGGCCCAGAAAGCTTGGGCCTCCCTGCGCTGCGGATTCCAGCCCCCAGCTGCCTAGTTGTACCTGGCTGGACACAAAAACAGGGCGAAGCCCCACGTCAATTTTCTTTAAATTATTTCATGAAATAATTAAGAAAAAAAGGGCTTCCCTATATTGTTGTGTCCGGCCAGGTACAAATAGGCAGCTGGTGGTTGGGGGCAGCCCGTTCCTGCCTGCTGTACCTGGCTGGACACAAATATAGTGCGAAGCCCCACGTCAATTTTTTTTAAATTATTTCATGAATTTCCTGAAATAATTTAAAAAAATTGAAGTGGGGCTTCGCACTATATTTGTGTCCAGCCAGGTACAGCAGGCAGGAACGGGCTGCCCCCATCCACCAGCTGCCTATTTGTACCTGGCCGGACACAACAATATAGGGAAGCCCTTTTTTTCTTAATTATTTCATGAATTTCATGAAATAATTTAAAAAAAAGTACGTGGGGCTTCGCCCTATTTTTGTGTCCAGCCAGGTACAACTAGGCAGCTGGGGGCTGGAATCTGCAGCGCAGGGAGGCCCAAGCTTTCTGGGCCCCCCCCGCTACAAATTGCAGTCCGCAGCCACCCCGGAAAATGGCGCGTTCATAGAAGCGCCATCTTCTGGCGCTGTACCCAACTCATCCAGGGCCCTGGTGCGGTGGCTCACTGGGTAATAAAGGGGTTAGGGCCAGCTTGGTATTATCAGCTGGCCCCAAGCCCAAAATTCATGGGGTCACGCCAGTATTAGACATGACCGCCATGAATTTCTAGTAAAGTATTTAAAAAAAACACAACACCCAGAATAAAGTCCTTTAATTGAAATAAAGACACAATTCTTTATTGTTCTAAATTAAACCATACTTACCATCACACCCATTCCAGCTGAAGCCAACGATCTCCTGCAATAAAAGAAAAATAATAAACCAACCTCATCCTTACCTTTCCATGGTTCCCACGACAGCTTCAGCTCTGCTACATCGAGATGACTGGCTGGACCGCAGCAGAACGCTGCCATCCAGTCTGTCATCCCGCAGACACTGAGAAGCGCAGGCATGCTTGCGCTCCTCACTGTCTCGCTGTGACGGCATCCAGATGAGCCGAGGTCATGTCCAATGAACTCGGCTCACCTCATGCACGTCACTGACAGCGTGGGAAAATTCTCACGCTGAAGTGCTGAGTGCAGGAGAATTCTCCCACGCTGTCAGTGATGTGCATGAGGTGAGCTCATGTCCAATGAACTCAGCTCACCTCCTGCACGTCACTGACAGCGTGGGAAAATTCTCCTGCAATCAGCGCTTCAGCGTGAGAATTTTCCCACGCTGTCAGTGACGTGCATGAGGTGAGCCGAGTTCATTGGACATGAACTCGGCTCATCTGGATGTCGTCACAGAGAGACGCTGAGCAGCGCAAGCAAGCCTGCGCTTCTCAGTGTCTGCGGGATGACAGGCTGGATGGCAGCGTTCTGCTGCGGTCCAGCCTGTCATCTCGATGTAGCAGAGCTGAAGCTGTCGTGGGAACCATGGAAAGGTAAGGATGAGGTTGCTTTATTATTTTTCTTTTATTGCAGGAGATCGTTGGCTTCAGCTGGAATGGGCGTGATGGTAAGTATGGTTTAATTTAGAACAATAAAGGATTGTGTCTTTATTTCAATTAAAGGACTTTATTCTGGGTGTTTGTGTTTTTTTTAACTTTGACTATGGGGTTAGTAATGGGGGTGTCTTATAGACGCCACTCCATTACTAACCTGGGCTTGATGTCAGCTGGCATTATAAGCTGACATCAACCCCAACCCTATTACCCCCTGCCACCGCACCAGGGCAGCGTGGAAGAGCGAGGCTAAGTGCCAGAATTGGCGCATCCTATGAATGCGCCATTTCTGGGGCGGCTGACGGCTGGTGTTTCTAGCCTGGGAGGGGGCCAATATTCATGGCTCCCTTCCTGGGCTATTAATATCAGCCCCCAGCTGTCTGCCTAGCCTTTGCTAGCTATTAAATTAGGGGGGACCCCACGTCATTTTTTTGGGGGGGTCCCCCATTTTAATAGCTAGTAAAGGCTATGTATTCAGCTGGGGGCTGATATTAGTAGCCTGGGAAGCTCCGTGGGTATTACCCCCTTCCCAGGCTTCAAACATCTGCCCCAGCCGTCTGCTTAACCTCCGCTAGAGCCTAAAATTAAGGGGAACCCCACGCCAATTTTTTTAATAATAAATCCTTTATTTTAATACTAAATGACAAGTACAGTAACCAACACTGTCACTGTACTTCATATATATGTGACTGACATGTTTCTATCTATCTAATCTATGTGTGATGCTCTATCTTTCTGTTCTAAATTGTCGGGTACCGCTGCTGAATTGCCGGCCGGCTTTTTTAAAGAGACAGTGCATGAAAACACTATTATTTTTTTAAATAAATCCTTTACACTAAATGACAAGTACAGTAATCAACACTATCACTGTACTTATTATATATGTGACTGACATGTTTCTATCTATCTAATCTATGTGTGAAGCTCTATTCTTTCTGTTCTAAATTGTCGGGTACAGATGCTGAATTGCCGGCCGGCTTTTTTAAAGAGACGGTGCATGAAAACACTAATATTTTTTTTAATAAATCCTTTACACTAAATGACAAGTGCAGTAACCAACACTGTCACTGTGCTTCTTATATGTGTTACTGACATGTTTCTATCTATCTAATCTATGTGTGATGCTCTATTCCTTCTTGTCTAAATTGTCGGGTACCGGTGTATGCCGCTGCTGAATTTGCCGGCCGGCTTTTTTAAAGAGAGTGTCTTCTGAGCAGTTTGTCAGCTTTTGGACACCTTTGCAGGTGTTTTCTATGTGTTTCTATGTGTTTTTGTTTGCCTGCCATTGGTTTTAACGGTGTTCGACGGTGTTCTAAGGTGTTCGATGAACAGTTCGACGAACAGTTCCTCGAACATCCCGGTGTTCGACGAACCGAACCGAACCCGAACACTACGGGGGTGGCTCAACACTAGTGGTGAGATAAGCTGCACAATATAATTGACCTTTCAGTATATTGTTGCACACACACCATCTATTTAGCAAATGCCCTTGTTATCAACAGCAGCCTTTTAAACTCACCTGAGCTAACAGGTATGTGCGCTGGTTACTCTGCTGCGCTTAAAATTTCTTTTTTGGTTTGCTACAATGCCTTTTCTGAAACGTTGTCTCCCTCTGCTGGAACACTGACTTCTTTCAATTAATGCCTGCAGACTATAAAAGAGAACCCAACCCAAAAAAATTGGTTGATTAGTCTGTGGCATTCTGTTAAACTGTTGCTTATGGCGGTCTCTGTGAGCTTCTCAGCGACATTCAGCCAGCCAGGTATCCTGCCTGCAGTAGATGGAATGTGGCAATGGAACGCTGGCTGCGCGTGTCATAATAGGCTCTGAGCCTTTATATACCTGCGCACAGCAGCAGCCACCTTCAGTCTGCTGCTGGACAGCCAGCAGCAGCAGGAGAGGTAAGTAATCAGCAGCCCTCCTGCTAAGGGTAGACAGCTGCTCGTTCCACCCCACCCCCCGGCCTTAATTGGTTCTCCTCCCTTCCAACGGTGTTGAGGCGGGTGGGAACAGCAGGGGGTGAGGGTGCTGTGTTTAAAGAGGTGGAGTTATGCAGATCTAAAACGCGTGGATTGCAGCAGCAGCAAGCCGAAAAGTGCAGGCATGTAAGGGATCTAGAGGTTGACAACATGTCTTCTTAACGGGAGTCCAGGAGCTCATCTCCACAAATGGACTCTTCAGGATCCTTGGGTGGCTCCGTAGTTCGAAACCAATTCTGGTTATCGCTTCTCGGCCTTTTGGCTAAGATCAAGTGTAGTATCTGTTCTTTTAAGAACACAAGAGCTACGATCTACACTTGACGAGAGCGATCGAACGCGGAAGGAGAAGAGCTTCGGAGCCCAGCTAACATCGGAGAAGGAAGGCGGATATCGGTGGGAGGAAGAAGCTCTAAAGAATCCAGAAGAAGACGAAGACTCGGAGAAGAATCGGGCTGTCCTGTGGAATCTTCGAGGAAGAAAATCATCGAGACAAAGACCTTTCGGGGAATTTGTCCAGAACACGACGGGAGAAGAATCTGCATAGCTCCACCCATTCCGGGAAGAGTTCCAGATCCAGCTCCAAGAAGTAACTGCAGGAGGAAAGCCATGGCAAGCGCTGCGAGGAAGGCCGAAAAGAAGAGCCTGGAGCAGGGAACAGCCAGGAGGGCCCAGCCAGGAGCCGATTCTGACCCCAAGGACTCTGCCTCCACGACTGGCCAGCAGAAGGGACCCCAGAAGCCCCGCCACGAAGCTCCAGCCCTGGAGCCATGGGTGCGGCAGACGGTGGCCCTGAAGCTGAAGGAAGTGGATGGGAGGGTGCCGGACATGTCCTCGGACGTGTCCTGCCAGAAGATGCTGCTGGATCGAGGCTTCTCCAGGTCGGACACCCTCAGCATCCAGACCTTCTTGACGGGGATCTTCTTCGTCACCTTCGCCACTGTGAACACCTGCAGGAGGTTCTGGGAAATGGTAAGCACAAAAGGACCGGATAATTCTTTCTCTGCCTTTACAGGTAGCTGCCCTATCCAGAGGGACGAAAGGAGGATCACGGTCTCCATGCGCAACCCGCACACCCCAGGCCAAGACATCTGTACCTTCCTGAGACGCTTCTGTTTGGTTGTGAAGGAACCCTCTCACATCCTGAATGGACTCGGCTTCTGGACAGGTAAGTGGTCGGTGACCGTTAGACTTCACAGGGACCTGGCGTACTCAGACGGACTTCGGCACCTGCCCCCGACATTCTCCCTGGACAACTCCTACGGCCTCATCTATTACCCGGACATGCCGCGGAACTGCAGGAGATGCGGTAAGAACGGCCACGAGATGAAGAACTGCAAGGAGGATGCCTGCAGGATTTGTCGAGTGACGGGACACAGCTCGAAGGACTGCCCGAAGAAGACGTCCTGCAACCTGTGTGGGCTGGCGGCTCATCTGTACAAGGATTGCCCCAAGCGTGAGAGATCCTGGGCATCGGTGGTTGCGACGACCCCAGCTCCGGAGGACAAGGCCCCGACGACCAGGCCTGTGAAGGTCAAGGACGCGACGACCAAGGCCCCAGCGGCCAAGGCCGAGACGACCAAGGCCAAAGCGGTCAAGGAGTCGGTGGCCAAAGCCCCAGCGACGGTCCCAGCAGCTCCGAAGCAGAAGAAAAAGTCAAAGGAGGGTAAGAGTTCTGTCACCCCTCTCTCGATCCCTCCCCCTGCCACCCCCGTCCAATCCCCCCCCACCCCGGCCACCCCTGCTGAGGATTCCACTTCCTCTTCCTCCTTCCCCTACTCCTCAACAGGCGTCCTTTCCCCTGCCCCGGCAGCCACTCTCCCTCCCCAGACCATGGTAGCGTTGGAATTAACCTTTCCTCCACCTGCCGCTATCTATTCCGAGGAGGATTTTCCCCTTCTTGTCTCCCCAGTTCCAACTCGGGGAAAGAGGAAGGTGGAGGACAGCCCTGCTACTGAATCCTCCAAAAAGAAGATTCTGGATTTCGTAGGCGAAAAGGAGGATACCCTCCCTGAGCCAGAAGAGATGGAGCACATGGTTGAGACCCTGGTGGCCGAGCCAGAAGAGGAGGAACTGGTGGTCGCCGAGATCGAGGCCGCGCTGCTTGACCAGATGGAGGAAGAGGGCCTGCTGGTGATCCCGTCACCAGCAGTCAACACCGACGAGGGACCACCCGACCGGAGTGGTAACTAAGGTGTATTGCCTGCGCTAACTTTTTCTTTTTTCCCTACATGATGGCTAATATTAACTTATTTTCCATTAATGTCAGGAGCATCAAGGACAAGTTCAGACGTCAGACTATTTATGCCTTCCTTACTTCCCAGTTGTGTGATGTTTATATGTTGCAGGAATGTTCCCTTCCCTCCTCTAGGTCCTTCAAACATCTGGCCAGGGAGTGGTCCCACGGTCCATCCTACTGGTCCGGTGGGGGTGACTGCAAGTCTGCGGGGGTCGCAATTCTGATCAGGGGGGGCGCATTCACGCTTGAGTCCGTCCAGGAGCTCATCTGCGGCAGGGCTCTTGTTGTAGATGGCAACTGGGCGGGAGAACCTGTCAGGTTCATCAACGTGTATGCGTCCCCACTGAAGAATGAGCATTTGGAGCTTTTCCAGACCCTGCGGCTTCAGCTTGCCACCACCAGGACCTTAGTGATGGCCGGGGATTTCAACTGCCCCATCGAGGAGGATGGTCGTAGTTCTGGCACATCTGCCAAGTTGGACATCACGTCCAAGCTGCTCATCGAGATGGTAACCGAGGCCTCTCTTCAGGACGTGGTGGGCTCCATGGGGAGAGGCTCCACAAACTATTCGTGGAGCCAACCCGATGGCTCACTCCGCTCCAGGATTGACTTTGTGTTCACCTCTCGGGCAGTCAGGCAGAGTAGGCACTCGATGGTCCCCTGCTTCTTCTCCGACCACAGAGCCATTCACTTACAAGGTGTCCTCGGCGACGGTTTTCCGTCCGGCCCCGGCTCCTGGAAGCTGAATTGTGCTCTGCTGGCTCAGGATGAAGTCGTGGAGGAGCTGAGAGCAGCCTACGCAATGTGGCAGTCCTACAAGGGTAGCTTCCAAACAGTCTCTGATTGGTGGGAATATGTTAAACTTGAGTTTCGCTGTTTCTTTCAGGCCAAGGGTCGACAACAGGCGTGTGAGAAGAGGAGGGACTTCAGAGGGCTGCAGCGCGAGCTGCGGTCGCTGCAGGACCTTCTTCACTGCGGCTGGGACGTGAGGGAGGAGCTGGAGGAGACCAAGAAGAGCCTGAAAAGGCACTTTGAGGAGGAGTCCAAGCGAATCGTCTTCCGTTCCAAAGTGGAGAATCTGGAGAAGGGTGAGAAATGTAACTCATTCTTTTTCAGGAAACTTCATGCCGGTCACACGCCCCTGAACGAGCTGCGAGACGAGAGCGGAAACATGCGACGTGGGAAGGAGGACGTGATGAGGGTCGTCAGCGACTTCTACAGCGAACTCTACTCCCACAAGACTACCAACCCCGGCGCTGCTGATAAGTTCCTGTCAGGTATCACTAACCATCTTGATCCTGCAGGCACGGCAGCCTTGGACAAACCTCTGATGGTGGGCGAATTGCTCTCTGCCGCTAAATCCTTTAGGACCGGCAGGACCCCGGGCAGTGATGGTCTTCCAGCGGAGCTCTATGTAGCGCTGGGAGACCTCATCTGTCCGGACCTGTTGGACCTGTACGAGGAGATGGTGGTGGAGGGTAGAATGCCTCCATCTTTGAGGGAAGGAATGGTCACGATCCTGTACAAGCGGAAGGGAGAGAGGTGCGACCTGAGGAATTGGCGTCCCATCACTCTGCTCAACGTGGACTACAAGATCCTGGCCAAGACGATGGCGACACGACTTAAGACGGTCATCGGACGGATCATCCACCCGGACCAGACCTGCGGCATCCCTGGACGTCGCATCGCAGACAGCCTCGCTCTCGTGCGGGACACGGTCGAGTACATCAAGGTCCGCCGCGCACACGCGGCCCTGGTCTCCTTGGATCAGGAGAAGGCCTTCGACCGGGTTTCCCACGAGTTCATGGGCCGAGCTCTGCACCGGTTAGGTTTGGGTAACATGTTTTGTTCGTATGTCCGTCTGATGTATTTTGATATCCACAGCTTGGTGTTGGTGAACGGCTGGAAGACTGACCCCTTCCCTGTCCTCTCTGGGGTCAGACAAGGCTGCCCTCTATCACCTCTTCTTTTTGTTTGTGTTATAGAACTCTTCGCAGAGGCTATCCGGCAGAATGGAGAGATCAGAGGGATCACCGCACCGGGTCCGGGACGACACGAGGTCAAGTGTTCGCTCTACATGGACGACGTCACCGTCTTCTGCGCTGATCGTGGTTCAGTCGACGCCCTCGTCCAGACGTGTGAGAGGTTCGGCCGGGCTTCAGGGGCCAAAGTCAACTGCAGGAAGTCGGAAGCCATGCTCTTCGGGGATTGGCAGCCGGCCTCCTCCGCCCCCTTCCCCTTCAACATTCAACCGGATTTCCTCAAGGTGCTGGGAGTCTAGTTCGGGAAGGAAGGAGCGGCCCTCAAGTCCTGGCAAGAACGCTTGGCCAAGGTGAAGCAACGGATCGGACTCTGGAGCCTCAGACACCTCACTTGTGAGGGTAAGGCACTCGTCCTGCGTAATGAGGTCCTGCCCGTCTTGCAGTACACGGCGCAGGCCTGGCCCCCACACGTCACTGTGTGCAGGGCCATTACCAGGACAGTGTTTCACTTTGTCTGGGGATCCAAGATGGACAGAGTCAGGCGGGCCGTCATGTACAAGGAGCCTCGCAAGGGTGGGAAGGGCGTTCCAGATATCCCCACCCTCCTGCGATCCTCTTTTGTGTGTGATTGTGTCCGCCGGACTTTGCAAGTCAAGAATGGCTCCGCGGGCAGGTCCATGTCTCGCTTCTTCCTGCTTCCTCTTTGGAGGCGACTCGGCTGGGACAAGTGGGACAGCTCCTTCCCCTACAACTGGACGACGCCATGGTTCTACGGAGACGTCGTTCGATTTGTGGGGGAACATCAACTGGAGGGACTCAAGCCCGACTTGTGGAAGCCCAAAACTATCCACAAGCTCATCAGAGCCAAGGATGACGTAGAGAACATCACAGGACTTCACCAGGACACGCTGGAGACTGTGTGGACAAATGTGTCGTCTGACAGGCTGACCAACGGGCACAAGGACTTGTCGTGGATGGCGATTCAGGGCGGACTGCCCGTCCGGTCATTCATGCATGCCCGGAACCTGTGCAAGACCCGGTACTGCCCAAGGTGCCCCTTCGTGGAGGAAACATCTTTGCACACTTTTTGGGACTGCGGATTTGCACAGCGCCTGTTGACTGCCCTTGAGGACGACCTGAGGAACTCTGTCCCCAGGGCGAGCCTATCGCACCATTCTGTACTTTACGGACTCTTCCCTGGGGTTCATACCGTCGGAGCCATCCAGGAGGCTTGGCGTCTTATGAACTGCTTCAAGGATGCCGTTTGGGTCGCCAGGAACCGGCTCATCTTGAGGAGGGAGAGGATGTCCATCCAGGACTGCCGCAGGCTGATCCACAGCCTGCTCAGAGACTATTCCATCGTGGACGGTCCGGAGGACGAGGATGAGGACTAAACCCCTGCTCCCCCTCTCCCCTTATGTGTCTTGTCTTTCAATAAAGCTTCGGGCCTGTGTTTTTCCCCTCCCCATCCCCTTTTTCCCAATCCCCATCCCTTATCACGGTTCGTCGTACTGTATTGATTGACATGCTTTTTCTTTCAGATTGAGTGTTTTGTGTAGCATAGGGGTGTGATGTGTCTAGTTAGTGCGTCGTATCCTCATGCTATGTAAATATGATGTAGAATTCTGTGTGTACTAGGCTGCGGCACTGTACACTGTCTGTTAACTTATTTTTTGTGCTAATAAAAGATATATTCAATCAAAAAAAATCTGTTCTTATCAGTTTAATATCTGATACGTCCCCTATCTGGTGACCATATATTAAATGGATTTTTAGAACAGGGAGATGGAAAAAGAGCTTGCTCTGTCCACTCCACGCATTGACCTGGTATTGCAGTATCTCCAGGACCGGTGCACCCCTTCTTTAATGCAGTTTCTAAAATCAGAAAGTATTGAATTCAATGTTTTTTGTTCATTTTGCTTGTTTGTCGGATTTTGGGATGGACTCTTTGGCTTTGCTTTTCTTCTCCTCATTGGATTTTTCATGTTCAAAGTTGCAGAAGCCAGATGACAAGCTCATTTTGGTTCAACTTCAGCAACTGTGCATTGCATTGCCATGTAATGTAACGCAATGCTATCTTTCTAGCTCTCCCTCTTTACTTCCTTTTGGATAAACAGACATATTAGGCAAGCATTTTGGAGCTTTCACCTAAATAACTACAGGTGGTGAGATAAGCTGCACAATATAATTGACCTTTCAGTATATTGTTGCACACACACCATCTATTTAGCAAATGCCCTTGTTATCAACAGCAGCCTTTTAAACTCACCTGAGCTAACAGGTATGTGCGCTGGTTACTCTGCTGCGCTTAAAATTTCTTTTTTGGTTTGCTACAATGCCTTTTCTGAAATGTTGTCTCCCTCTGCTGGAACACTGACTTCTTTCAATTAATGCCTGCAGACTATAAAAGAGAACCCAACCCAAAAAGTTTGGTTGATTAGTCTGTGGCATTCTGTTAAACTGTTGCTTATGGCGGTCTCTGTGAGCTTCTCAGCGACATTCAGCCAGCCAGGTATCCTGCCTGCAGTAGATGGAATGTGGCAATGGAACGCTGGCTGCGCGTGTCATAATAGGCTCTGAGCCTTTATATACCTGCGCACAGCAGCAGCCACCTTCAGTCTGCTGCTGGACTGCCAGCAGCAGCAGGAGAGGTAAGTAATCAGCAGCCCTCCTGCTAAGGGTAGACAGCTGCTCGTTCCACCCCACCCCCCGCCTTAATTGGTTCTCCTCCCTTCCAACGGTGTTGAGGCGGGTGGGAACAGCAGGGGGTGAGGGTGCTGTGTTTAAAGAGGTGGAGTTATGCAGATCTAAAACGCGTGGATTGCAGCAGCAGCAAGCCGAAAAGTGCAGGCATGTAAGGGATCTAGAGGTTGACAACATGTCTTCTTAACGGGAGTCCAGGAGCTCATCTCCACAAATGGACTCTTCAGGATCCTTGGGTGGCTCCGTAGTTCGAAACCAATTCTGGTTATCGCTTCTCGGCCTTTTGGCTAAGACCATTTGGTTGCAGCCTGATAGGTGCGAGTTCTCTGGAGGAATCCAGGCCTTTTTGCGAAAGGATTTGGCGATTTTCTGTGGTATTATACTGACAGGTTTTGAAGATGAACTTCGTGAAGAATACTATCCGAATTGGAGTGGATCCATCAGTTTCCGAGAGGAATAATGTGTCCTTCATCGTGGAGAAACTTTTGGAAGGAAAAGCTGGAGCAAAACGAGGCAACTTCTACAGCGTCAACGAGTTTCCTAAATCAGGTACATATGACGTGACTTTTGTAGAAGAAAATACCTGCCTTGATGTGTTTGAGTGGCTTCGGAGTCACACTGATGATCCTTTCTTGGAAGGGGTGTGGTTTGAACCCTTGTTTGGACTTCAAGAAAAGATTGTGTGGGTAACAGTTTATAACCCTTTTACTGAGCCAGCATTGCTTGAAGGCTTCCTTGCACGGTACTGTGATTATGTGCGTAAAGGGGAAAAGCAGTTTAATTCTTTAGGTATTTTCAACTGCAAATACAAGTTTCGGGTGAAACTGAAGAAGGATCCTGGAAGTGTGGGAGGCTTTAGACATCCTCCTGCGAATTTTTCTGTGGCGGGACATAGGGGCTTCCTTTACTATGTAGGGCAGCCTATGTATTGCAGGAAATGTTACTGCTTTGGACATGTGCAGGATGCATGTAAGAAAGGGCAATGTTGCCGTAACTGCAAAGAGGAGGGGCATGTGGCAAGTGCGTGCCCGAAGCCCAAGGCTTGTGACATGTGTGGAAGTGGTGAGCACATGTTTAAAGATTGCCCGCAGGGTGTGCCCAGGAAAACTGATAAGGAGAGGAAGAAGGAGGAGGAGGAGAGGAGGGTTTTGCAGCAGATAGAAAGAGAAACTGCTAGAATGGAGAGAGAGCAGAGGAGGCGGAGTGAAAGGTCTGCCCCTGAAACTGTGAGTCTGAGGCCTGCTTACCAGAAGGAGAAAAAGGCACCTAAAATGGAGAAGGAGCTTGTGAAAGAATTGAGGAGAATGGAGGGGCAGATGAATGCAGCGGGAGAAGGAAGGTGTCCGGATACGTTGGACTTTCAGGACGTTGTAGATGCTGCAGATTGTATGGAAACTGGGGAAGGGTCATCACACCCTTCAGATCCTGAGAATATTGAGGAGTACTTCTCAGATGAGGGTGGGGGGAGTAGAAAGTGTCACAGGGAGGGTGGTGGGGCAAATGATGAAGAAGATATCAAGGCACCGCAGCGAAAAGTGGGTGCCAAGAAAGCAAGGTGGGGTGATGGTGATGCTGCTAGCGGCTCGGAAACGAGTTGCTCGGTTCAGATGGTGGAAGAAGATAGTGGGGGTGCTGGTTAAGGTTGCCTTGCAATATGCGTGATAATGCCTATTATAAGCTTTGACTTAAGTCAAAGGCTTTTTCTTGTGAGTGGAGTTTTTGTAGTGTTTTTGTAACTTTTCTGTTTTCGTTTTTTTTAGGAGGTTTAAAAAAGGAAAAAATGGGTTTTACTATAATTTCACAAAATGTGAGAGTGTTTAAAAATAAGGCCAGGAGGGCTGCAATTTTTGATTTTTTGGCTATGAAGAATGCATCGATTTTTTGTTTGCAAGAGTGTGGAGTGGTGGATGGGGTGAGAGGAGATGAATGGTCTCATGGAGCATCTGTGTGGTCGGGGAGTGCATGTAATAAAAATGATGGTGTGGGGATTTTAGTTAAAGGGAGGGAGGTGGTTTTGAGTGATTATGTGGTGATTGATGTGGGGAGGTGCGTTTTAGCAAATTTTGAGTATAAAAATGTTAAATTTTGTGTTATTAATGTTTATGCGCCGGTGGAGAAAAATGACCGGAAAAAGTTATTTGAAAAAATTAAACTTTTTGTTCCGGGAAGAATGCCTGTGGTGATTGTGGGTGATATGAATTGTGATGTGGGGAGAGTGAATGTGGATGTGTCTGGGAAAACTTTGTTAGAGTTGGTTAGTGATTTTGATTTGCATGATATGCAAAGTGTATGTAAAGTGAGGCCTTTGTTAAATACCTTCTTTTCCGAAAGTGGAAGAATACAATCTAGATTGGATTACTGGGTTAGTAATAGAGGCGCTAATAGGCTACTTACTATCAGAGGCAGCGAATTTTTAGGACAGGAAACCACTAAATGTCCATAGTAGATGTACTAAATAAAATAAAATAACCTATGGTTTAAAATTCGCGCTAATGGTAGTAGAAGAAGGATACGGGAGAAGGAATGGCTAAAAAGTATTTTTATTGATACAGTTATTTAAAAACAAAAAGAGGGTTAAAATAGACGATATGAGAGGTAGATAAAAAATTAATAAATAAATAAATATGGTTCTGAGTTAAAGGATAAAACAGCTTTCCATAAAGTCTTGGGGTAGTCGATGCTGGGGTAGTAAAAAGGTGGACCTAATAAAAGAGGAATCGTATTACAATATGGTAATATGGTGTGGTGTCGTTGTACTAAAATATCGGTTCTAAATAAATATGGTATAAGTGTAAGTTACCTGTTAGGATTAGACTGGGTGTCCTTGTAGTAGCCCTGAGGCCCTTTAGGCGGCGGACTCTAGTGTCAGTAGGAAGCTTCACATATTCTGGATACCTGGGGTGCAAGAGAAGTGCATAAGAACTTGAGAGTAATAGACTAGACGTTATTAGTGGAAGTGGTATTTTACCTGCTGTTGGTGAACAACAAGGACAGAGGCGTGCGGTGTTTGTATTTCTTGGACCGAGGTCTGTAGGGAGCCACCTCTGGTGGTGGACTAGTCCGGGATGGATATGATCCTAAGATCGTAGAAGATATAGGTCGGATACTGCAGGCACTAGGTTCTCAGTAAATACGACAAGATTAGGACTTACCCTAAGGTAGATGTGTTTTATGTGAAGTTGAGTAGTCGTAGTAGTCCTTATAGGAGATGCGACAGGTGGGTCTGGTTATATCCCTGTCTTGGTGAGAAAGGTGCAGCAAGGTGCCACTGGTGGTACTGACGATGTGGCGTCTATGTAGTACCCCTTATCCTGTTTGGGAAATTAATGAAGGGTTAATGTTGGAGGTATAATGGAATTAGTCTGCAATTATGTTGTATACCTTATATCATGTATTGCAGACATAGGAGGACAGGTGCGTCGAGTATTCCAGTGGTACGGAGGGTGCAGCAGGTAGCTCTGGATGAATTTCTGCAGCAATGGTTCTATGGTAGCAGGCTCTGGTCCTGGATACCAAATAGGTGCGGTAGGGGGTTCTGACTGGGGGATCAGACAGTCAGGCAGTGGTCAGGAGGTGCTGTCACGATGTAGCAGAAGGCTGTGGTAGCAGGATAAATATAGGGCAGACCGTGTGGTCTATGGGTCTGCCTAGGATATAATGCCGAAAGTTAGGGTATCTATTCCTGTCAGTAGTATGATGACAGGCGGTGGGGGCCGAGGCCCGAGGTTACTTACAGTCTGCAGTCCCGCGGTTATCGATAGGCAATGGAGCCCGGGGCGAGAGCGGAGTCCCGGCCGGTGACCGCCGCAGCTCGCGTGCTTCCGGGTAGGTAGAGCGGGAGAGAGAGAGGGGGGGAGAGAGAGGGAGGAGGCGCGCTTTCGTTGAAAGTGCGCGAGAAGGGCAGAGTGACGCGCTGTCACGTGATCAGCAGCGTGCACTCAGTACGGAGGCCTGAGGGGGCCTGATCAGCTGGGTCAGAGACTTTTCCAACGCGTTTCGACAGCTGCGGCTGTCTTCATCAGGGATAGTCTGGCCCAGTGGGAGGTGTACTTTATATACCTGAGAGTGCTGACGTCATAGTCGCTGTCAATCATTAAAAGCAAACAATTCTATTTCACTGTTGAGTCCCCGTGGTCTTAACGTGTTTAATTTAAAAATCCATTCACTTTCTTTTTTTGACATACTTTTTATAAAGTCACCTTGTCTCCAGTGTTTATGAACTATTTCTATGCCCACCACTTGGATTCCTTGGGTGGATCCTTTGTGTTTTTCTAAAAAGTGCTTGGAGAGAGGGTGGCCTGTGAATTTGTTCTTAATATTCCTTAGATGTTCATTGATTCTGGTGCTCATGGCTCTCTTGGTTCTACCTATGTACATTTTATCGCATGGGCATACTAGTCCATAAATGACTCCCGTGGTGGTACATGTGATGAAATCTGTGATGGGGTATGACTCCTTGTAGTGACTAACTGTTTGTTGTTTAGATGGTTTCAAGGTTTTACATATTTTACATTTTTTACAAGGAAAAAAACCTGTTATTTTTTGTTTAAATGGGGTAACTGTTTGTTTATTGGCAATATTGTGTTTTATGGTGGGAGCTATGATTGACCCCAGGTTCCGTGCTTTTCTGAATATGAATCTTGGTCTGTTAGGCATCTGGTCACCAATTATTTTATCGTCTTTAAGTGTATACCAATGTTTTTGTACGATTCTCCTAAAGATATGGGTGTTAGCGGAGTAGGGAGTGATAATGGGAATGATCATATTGTGATTGGTTGGTCCTGGTTTCTCAGTGTTTTTCTCGGTTAGGAGATTTTGTCTAGGTATTATGGCTATTTTTTCTTTTGTATTTTTTAGGAAATCTGCATTGTATCCTTTTTCCAGGAATTTATTAGTGAGTAATTTTGCTTCATTATTAAAATCTTGATATTCAGAGCAATTTCTGTGGAGGCGCAGATATTGGCTGCGGGGGACATTAAGCAGCCAATTAGGAAGATGACAGCTATCTAGTGGAATATAGCTATTAGCATCAGTGGGTTTATGGTGTGTACGAGTCCGTATAGAGTTATTTTCCACAAAGATATTGAGGTCTAGGAAATTGATAGTAGTGGTGCTAGTGGTTGAAGTGAATTTCAAAAAGAATTCATTATTGTTGAGTTCTTGTATGAATAGATCAAGAGATGCTTGGTCTCCTGACCAGATAAACAATATATCATCTATAAATCTCCGCCACAGGACCAGGTTCGCATGGGGGAGACCTCCCGGGTGGATGGCTAGGGATTCCCACCAGCCAACATAGAGGTTGGCATAGCTGGGTGCGAACCTGGTTCCCATGGCGGTGCCCCACTGCTGGGAGTAGTAGTCCCCCTGATAGAGAAAGTAATTGTGTGTTAGGATGAAAAGCATACAGTCTATAATGAATTGGCTTTGTTCTGGGGGCATCTTTTGGTTGAGAAAGTGGGAAGAGGCTTCGCATCCTTTGGTATGTTGGATGTTCGTATATAATGACGTTATATCCAATGTTCCTAAAATGTAGTGGCTTTCCCATGGAGTATTATTCAGTATACGAATAGCATGTGTGCTGTCTTTTAGATGTGATGGAAGGGTTGGGACTAAGTCCTGTAGGTGATGGTCCACCAGTCTGGAGAGGTTGGATGTCAGGCACTGGATGCCAGAGATGATAGGCCTTCCTGGTGGGTTTATATTATCCTTGTGAATTTTTGGTAGATGATAAAAGGCAGCTAGTCTTGGATGTTGGATGTTCACATATTCAAATTCATTTTTATTTAGGTAACCTTCCCGAAGTCCTTTTATAGTTAGATCTCGTAGTTCTTTTTGGTACTTGCTAGTTGGGTCGGAGGGGAGTATTTGATAGGTTCTATGGTCTCCTAGGAGTCTTAGTGATTCCTTGTGGTAATAGTCTTGGTCAAGAATGACTATGCCCCCACCTTTATCGGCTGGTCTGATTACTATCTCATAGTTTTTTTGTAGTTGTTTCATAGCACGGATCTCTGGTTTAGTAAGGTTATTCTTAAATTTTTGGCATTTTTTGTTGTTAATTTTGCGAATGTCATCTGTGACATTTTTTTCTTCAAAGGTCTTGATTGCCTCTGAATATTCTTGAAGAGGGTGGAAGTTGGATTTATTTTTTAGGGAGGTGTGTTGGAATTTGGGTGGTTCCCCATGCTCTGATGTTTCAGGAATATCTTTCTTTTTGGTGTAATATTTTTTAATAGCTAGCTGTCGTAAAAACTTTTTAATGCCTATATATGCTTGGAATTTATCAAATTGTGTAGATGGAGCATATTTTAGGCCTTTTTTTAGTAATGCATTTTCGTTATTAGTTAATTTGTGTTTGCTTAGATTGAAAATGGATGTTTGGTTATTTATTTCCTTTGGTTTGTTCTTTTTCTTTTGGGCGAGTTTCCCTCCCCTCGTGCCTCTTTTGCATTTTTTCTTGTGGCCATCCGAAAAAAATCAACATTGCTGGTATGTTTTCGTATTAGTGGACGTGAGGTGGCGATGGCGGTGACGTTAGAAACTGAGGTTGCAGACACTTGGGGAGGGGTTGCTTCTATGTGGGTAGGTTGTCCATGGGCTAGGGGTGGGGAAGTAGTTTGGTGTGGAGTTTCATCGATAGTGGTAAGCAGAGGCGAGAACCTATTGTGTGTGCTAATTGGGGTAATGATATCCTGTGAGGTAGGGTTAGTCTGGCTTGAACCTGGTTCGTTAAGAATAGGGGGGGATTCTATGTCCGAAGTGGGGTGGATAGAGATTCTGTCAATGGAATTGAGGGAGTTGTTCGGGCTTCCGACTACCTCATCCAGGGTTTCAAAAAAGTTTAGTGGTTCCCTATCAGGGTGTTGGGTAGGGAGGGGGACTGCGTCTCTGCCAAATTTGGCTCTTTTCTTTTCGACTATGTCATGTTCCTTCTGATTGATTCTGCTTTTAATGCTGTTGGTTAGACTTAGGATTTCAGGGTGGTTCTGGTGTGGTTTTATTTCATTGAATAGTAGGTTAATTTTATTTTTATTTTCCATCAGCTGTCTTTTCCTTTTATTGATTATGAACCGAACAGCTTGTGTAGAGAAATTATGGAACATGGAGTTCCATTCCTCCAGGGTGGTTGGATCTCCTATGTCTCCCGATAGAGCTTTGGTCACTACTAGGCCAGAGGGTATAATATTGAAGGCCAGGTAGTGTTCGAGGGTGGCGACTTCCCATAGATCCCTCATTTCTTTTAGTAATAATTGTTCTAAAGTTCTGAGTGAATCTTTTATTGATTTTATGGTTTCTGGATTGGTATTTATAGTTTTTTTCTGGGTATGATGGAAGAAAAGTTGGATGTTTTCTATTCTTTCCCTCCTGTCATACCAGAGGTCTCCCATTGTCTTGAGTTCTAGGTTTGAGCCTAGCAGCCTGTTCGGTGGTTTCGGGGGGAAGTAAAGAGGGTTAGTAATAGAGGCGCTAATAGGCTACTTACTATCAGAGGCAGCGAATTTTTAGGACAGGAAACCACTAAATGTCCATAGTAGATGTACTAAATAAAATAAAATAACCTATGGTTTAAAATTCGCGCTAATGGTAGTAGAAGAAGGATACGGGAGAAGGAATGGCTAAAAAGTATTTTTATTGATACAGTTATTTAAAAACAAAAAGAGGGTTAAAATAGACGATATGAGAGGTAGATAAAAAATTAATAAATAAATAAATATGGTTCTGAGTTAAAGGATAAAACAGCTTTCCATAAAGTCTTGGGGTAGTCGATGCTGGGGTAGTAAAAAGGTGGACCTAATAAAAGAGGAATCGTATTACAATATGGTAATATGGTGTGGTGTCGTTGTACTAAAATATCGGTTCTAAATAAATATGGTATAAGTGTAAGTTACCTGTTAGGATTAGACTGGGTGTCCTTGTAGTAGCCCTGAGGCCCTTTAGGCGGCGGACTCTAGTGTCAGTAGGAAGCTTCACATATTCTGGATACCTGGGGTGCAAGAGAAGTGCATAAGAACTTGAGAGTAATAGACTAGACGTTATTAGTGGAAGTGGTATTTTACCTGCTGTTGGTGAACAACAAGGACAGAGGCGTGCGGTGTTTGTATTTCTTGGACCGAGGTCTGTAGGGAGCCACCTCTGGTGGTGGACTAGTCCGGGATGGATATGATCCTAAGATCGTAGAAGATATAGGTCGGATACTGCAGGCACTAGGTTCTCAGTAAATACGACAAGATTAGGACTTACCCTAAGGTAGATGTGTTTTATGTGAAGTTGAGTAGTCGTAGTAGTCCTTATAGGAGATGCGACAGGTGGGTCTGGTTATATCCCTGTCTTGGTGAGAAAGGTGCAGCAAGGTGCCACATCGTCAGTACCACCAGTGGCACCTTGCTGCACCTTTCTCACCAAGACAGGGATATAACCAGACCCACCTGTCGCATCTCCTATAAGGACTACTACGACTACTCAACTTCACATAAAACACATCTACCTTAGGGTAAGTCCTAATCTTGTCGTATTTACTGAGAACCTAGTGCCTGCAGTATCCGACCTATATCTTCTACGATCTTAGGATCATATCCATCCCGGACTAGTCCACCACCAGAGGTGGCTCCCTACAGACCTCGGTCCAAGAAATACAAACACCGCACGCCTCTGTCTTTGTTGTTCACCAACAGCAGGTAAAATACCACTTCCACTAATAACGTCTAGTCTATTACTCTCAAGTTCTTATGCACTTCTCTTGCACCCCAGGTATCCAGAATATGTGAAGCTTCCTACTGACACTAGAGTCCGCCGCCTAAAGGGCCTCAGGGCTACTACAAGGACACCCAGTCTAATCCTAACAGGTAACTTACACTTATACCATATTTATTTAGAACCGATATTTTAGTACAACGACACCACACCATATTACCATATTGTAATACGATTCCTCTTTTATTAGGTCCACCTTTTTACTACCCCAGCATCGACTACCCCAAGACTTTATGGAAAGCTGTTTTATCCTTTAACTCAGAACCATATTTATTTATTTATTAATTTTTTATCTACCTCTCATATCGTCTATTTTAACCCTCTTTTTGTTTTTAAATAACTGTATCAATAAAAATACTTTTTAGCCATTCCTTCTCCCGTATCCTTCTTCTACTACCATTAGCGCGAATTTTAAACCATAGGTTATTTTATTTTATTTAGTACATCTACTATGGACATTTAGTGGTTTCCTGTCCTAAAAATTCGCTGCCTCTGATAGTAAGTAGCCTATTAGCGCCTCTATTACTAACCCTCTTTACTTCCCCCCGAAACCACCGAACAGGCTGCTAGGCTCAAACCTAGAACTCAAGACAATGGGAGACCTCTGGTATGACAGGAGGGAAAGAATAGAAAACATCCAACTTTTCTTCCATCATACCCAGAAAAAAACTATAAATACCAATCCAGAAACCATAAAATCAATAAAAGATTCACTCAGAACTTTAGAACAATTATTACTAAAAGAAATGAGGGATCTATGGGAAGTCGCCACCCTCGAACACTACCTGGCCTTCAATATTATACCCTCTGGCCTAGTAGTGACCAAAGCTCTATCGGGAGACATAGGAGATCCAACCACCCTGGAGGAATGGAACTCCATGTTCCATAATTTCTCTACACAAGCTGTTCGGTTCATAATCAATAAAAGGAAAAGACAGCTGATGGAAAATAAAAATAAAATTAACCTACTATTCAATGAAATAAAACCACACCAGAACCACCCTGAAATCCTAAGTCTAACCAACAGCATTAAAAGCAGAATCAATCAGAAGGAACATGACATAGTCGAAAAGAAAAGAGCCAAATTTGGCAGAGACGCAGTCCCCCTCCCTACCCAACACCCTGATAGGGAACCACTAAACTTTTTTGAAACCCTGGATGAGGTAGTCGGAAGCCCGAACAACTCCCTCAATTCCATTGACAGAATCTCTATCCACCCCACTTCGGACATAGAATCCCCCCCTATTCTTAACGAACCAGGTTCAAGCCAGACTAACCCTACCTCACAGGATATCATTACCCCAATTAGCACACACAATAGGTTCTCGCCTCTGCTTACCACTATCGATGAAACTCCACACCAAACTACTTCCCCACCCCTAGCCCATGGACAACCTACCCACATAGAAGCAACCCCTCCCCAAGTGTCTGCAACCTCAGTTTCTAACGTCACCGCCATCGCCACCTCACGTCCACTAATACGAAAACATACCAGCAATGTTGATTTTTTTCGGATGGCCACAAGAAAAAATGCAAAAGAGGCACGAGGGGAGGGAAACTCGCCCAAAAGAAAAAGAACAAACCAAAGGAAATAAATAACCAAACATCCATTTTCAATCTAAGCAAACACAAATTAACTAATAACGAAAATGCATTACTAAAAAAAGGCCTAAAATATGCTCCATCTACACAATTTGATAAATTCCAAGCATATATAGGCATTAAAAAGTTTTTACGACAGCTAGCTATTAAAAAATATTACACCAAAAAGAAAGATATTCCTGAAACATCAGAGCATGGGGAACCACCCAAATTCCAACACACCTCCCTAAAAAATAAATCCAACTTCCACCCTCTTCAAGAATATTCAGAGGCAATCAAGACCTTTGAAAAAAATGTCACAGATGACATTCGCAAAATTAACAACAAAAAATGCCAAAAATTTAAGAATAACCTTACTAAACCAGAGATCCGTGCTATGAAACAACTACAAAAAAACTATGAGATAGTAATCAGACCAGCCGATAAAGGTGGGGGCATAGTCATTCTTGACCAAGACTATTACCACAAGGAATCACTAAGACTCCTAGGAGACCATAGAACCTATCAAATACTCCCCTCCGACCCAACTAGCAAGTACCAAAAAGAACTACGAGATCTAACTATAAAAGGACTTC
Source organism: Phyllobates terribilis (assembly GCF_046119375.1). Taxonomy (NCBI): domain Eukaryota; kingdom Metazoa; phylum Chordata; class Amphibia; order Anura; family Dendrobatidae; genus Phyllobates; species Phyllobates terribilis. Next base: position 1,851,099 of record NW_027363102.1, on the reverse strand, counting down.
GGGAAGGTTACCTAAATAAAAATGAATTTGAATATGTGAACATCCAACATCCAAGACTAGCTGCCTTTTATCATCTACCAAAAATTCACAAGGATAATATAAACCCACCAGGAAGGCCTATCATCTCTGGCATCCAGTGCCTGACATCCAACCTCTCCAGACTGGTGGACCATCACCTACAGGACTTAGTCCCAACCCTTCCATCACATCTAAAAGACAGCACACATGCTATTCGTATACTGAATAATACTCCATGGGAAAGCCACTACATTTTAGGAACATTGGATATAACGTCATTATATACGAACATCCAACATACCAAAGGATGCGAAGCCTCTTCCCACTTTCTCAACCAAAAGATGCCCCCAGAACAAAGCCAATTCATTATAGACTGTATGCTTTTCATCCTAACACACAATTACTTTCTCTATCAGGGGGACTACTACTCCCAGCAGTGGGGCACCGCCATGGGAACCAGGTTCGCACCCAGCTATGCCAACCTCTATGTTGGCTGGTGGGAATCCCTAGCCATCCACCCGGGAGGTCTCCCCCATGCGAACCTGGTCCTGTGGCGGAGATTTATAGATGATATATTGTTTATCTGGTCAGGAGACCAAGCATCTCTTGATCTATTCATACAAGAACTCAACAATAATGAATTCTTTTTGAAATTCACTTCAACCACTAGCACCACTACTATCAATTTCCTAGACCTCAATATCTTTGTGGAAAATAACTCTATACGGACTCGTACACACCATAAACCCACTGATGCTAATAGCTATATTCCACTAGATAGCTGTCATCTTCCTAATTGGCTGCTTAATGTCCCCCGCAGCCAATATCTGCGCCTCCACAGAAATTGCTCTGAATATCAAGATTTTAATAATGAAGCAAAATTACTCACTAATAAATTCCTGGAAAAAGGATACAATGCAGATTTCCTAAAAAATACAAAAGAAAAAATAGCCATAATACCTAGACAAAATCTCCTAACCGAGAAAAACACTGAGAAACCAGGACCAACCAATCACAATATGATCATTCCCATTATCACTCCCTACTCCGCTAACACCCATATCTTTAGGAGAATCGTACAAAAACATTGGTATACACTTAAAGACGATAAAATAATTGGTGACCAGATGCCTAACAGACCAAGATTCATATTCAGAAAAGCACGGAACCTGGGGTCAATCATAGCTCCCACCATAAAACACAATATTGCCAATAAACAAACAGTTACCCCATTTAAACAAAAAATAACAGGTTTTTTTCCTTGTAAAAAATGTAAAATATGTAAAACCTTGAAACCATCTAAACAACAAACAGTTAGTCACTACAAGGAGTCATACCCCATCACAGATTTCATCACATGTACCACCACGGGAGTCATTTATGGACTAGTATGCCCATGCGATAAAATGTACATAGGTAGAACCAAGAGAGCCATGAGCACCAGAATCAATGAACATCTAAGGAATATTAAGAACAAATTCACAGGCCACCCTCTCTCCAAGCACTTTTTAGAAAAACACAAAGGATCCACCCAAGGAATCCAAGTGGTGGGCATAGAAATAGTTCATAAACACTGGAGACAAGGTGACTTTATAAAAAGTATGTCAAAAAAAGAAAGTGAATGGATTTTTAAATTAAACACGTTAAGACCACGGGGACTCAACAGTGAAATAGAATTGTTTGCTTTTAATGATTGACAGCGACTATGACGTCAGCACTCTCAGGTATATAAAGTACACCTCCCACTGGGCCAGACTATCCCTGATGAAGACAGCCGCAGCTGTCGAAACGCGTTGGAAAAGTCTCTGACCCAGCTGATCAGGCCCCCTCAGGCCTCCGTACTGAGTGCACGCTGCTGATCACGTGACAGCGCGTCACTCTGCCCTTCTCGCGCACTTTCAACGAAAGCGCGCCTCCTCCCTCTCTCTCCCCCCCTCTCTCTCTCCCGCTCTACCTACCCGGAAGCACGCGAGCTGCGGCGGTCACCGGCCGGGACTCCGCTCTCGCCCCGGGCTCCATTGCCTATCGATAACCGCGGGACTGCAGACTGTAAGTAACCTCGGGCCTCGGCCCCCACCGCCTGTCATCATACTACTGACAGGAATAGATACCCTAACTTTCGGCATTATATCCTAGGCAGACCCATAGACCACACGGTCTGCCCTATATTTATCCTGCTACCACAGCCTTCTGCTACATCGTGACAGCACCTCCTGACCACTGCCTGACTGTCTGATCCCCCAGTCAGAACCCCCTACCGCACCTATTTGGTATCCAGGACCAGAGCCTGCTACCATAGAACCATTGCTGCAGAAATTCATCCAGAGCTACCTGCTGCACCCTCCGTACCACTGGAATACTCGACGCACCTGTCCTCCTATGTCTGCAATACATGATATAAGGTATACAACATAATTGCAGACTAATTCCATTATACCTCCAACATTAACCCTTCATTAATTTCCCAAACAGGATAAGGGGTACTACATAGACGCCACATCGTCAGTACCACCAGTGGCACCTTGCTGCACCTTTCTCACCAAGACAGGGATATAACCAGACCCACCTGTCGCATCTCCTATAAGGACTACTACGACTACTCAACTTCACATAAAACACATCTACCTTAGGGTAAGTCCTAATCTTGTCGTATTTACTGAGAACCTAGTGCCTGCAGTATCCGACCTATATCTTCTACGATCTTAGGATCATATCCATCCCGGACTAGTCCACCACCAGAGGTGGCTCCCTACAGACCTCGGTCCAAGAAATACAAACACCGCACGCCTCTGTCCTTGTTGTTCACCAACAGCAGGTAAAATACCACTTCCACTAATAACGTCTAGTCTATTACTCTCAAGTTCTTATGCACTTCTCTTGCACCCCAGGTATCCAGAATATGTGAAGCTTCCTACTGACACTAGAGTCCGCCGCCTAAAGGGCCTCAGGGCTACTACAAGGACACCCAGTCTAATCCTAACAGGTAACTTACACTTATACCATATTTATTTAGAACCGATATTTTAGTACAACGACACCACACCATATTACCATATTGTAATACGATTCCTCTTTTATTAGGTCCACCTTTTTACTACCCCAGCATCGACTACCCCAAGACTTTATGGAAAGCTGTTTTATCCTTTAACTCAGAACCATATTTATTTATTTATTAATTTTTTATCTACCTCTCATATCGTCTATTTTAACCCTCTTTTTGTTTTTAAATAACTGTATCAATAAAAATACTTTTTAGCCATTCCTTCTCCCGTATCCTTCTTCTACTACCATTAGCGCGAATTTTAAACCATAGGTTATTTTATTTTATTTAGTACATCTACTATGGACATTTAGTGGTTTCCTGTCCTAAAAATTCGCTGCCTCTGATAGTAAGTAGCCTATTAGCGCCTCTATTACTAACCCTCTTTACTTCCCCCCGAAACCACCGAACAGGCTGCTAGGCTCAAACCTAGAACTCAAGACAATGGGAGACCTCTGGTATGACAGGAGGGAAAGAATAGAAAACATCCAACTTTTCTTCCATCATACCCAGAAAAAAACTATAAATACCAATCCAGAAACCATAAAATCAATAAAAGATTCACTCAGAACTTTAGAACAATTATTACTAAAAGAAATGAGGGATCTATGGGAAGTCGCCACCCTCGAACACTACCTGGCCTTCAATATTATACCCTCTGGCCTAGTAGTGACCAAAGCTCTATCGGGAGACATAGGAGATCCAACCACCCTGGAGGAATGGAACTCCATGTTCCATAATTTCTCTACACAAGCTGTTCGGTTCATAATCAATAAAAGGAAAAGACAGCTGATGGAAAATAAAAATAAAATTAACCTACTATTCAATGAAATAAAACCACACCAGAACCACCCTGAAATCCTAAGTCTAACCAACAGCATTAAAAGCAGAATCAATCAGAAGGAACATGACATAGTCGAAAAGAAAAGAGCCAAATTTGGCAGAGACGCAGTCCCCCTCCCTACCCAACACCCTGATAGGGAACCACTAAACTTTTTTGAAACCCTGGATGAGGTAGTCGGAAGCCCGAACAACTCCCTCAATTCCATTGACAGAATCTCTATCCACCCCACTTCGGACATAGAATCCCCCCCTATTCTTAACGAACCAGGTTCAAGCCAGACTAACCCTACCTCACAGGATATCATTACCCCAATTAGCACACACAATAGGTTCTCGCCTCTGCTTACCACTATCGATGAAACTCCACACCAAACTACTTCCCCACCCCTAGCCCATGGACAACCTACCCACATAGAAGCAACCCCTCCCCAAGTGTCTGCAACCTCAGTTTCTAACGTCACCGCCATCGCCACCTCACGTCCACTAATACGAAAACATACCAGCAATGTTGATTTTTTTCGGATGGCCACAAGAAAAAATGCAAAAGAGGCACGAGGGGAGGGAAACTCGCCCAAAAGAAAAAGAACAAACCAAAGGAAATAAATAACCAAACATCCATTTTCAATCTAAGCAAACACAAATTAACTAATAACGAAAATGCATTACTAAAAAAAGGCCTAAAATATGCTCCATCTACACAATTTGATAAATTCCAAGCATATATAGGCATTAAAAAGTTTTTACGACAGCTAGCTATTAAAAAATATTACACCAAAAAGAAAGATATTCCTGAAACATCAGAGCATGGGGAACCACCCAAATTCCAACACACCTCCCTAAAAAATAAATCCAACTTCCACCCTCTTCAAGAATATTCAGAGGCAATCAAGACCTTTGAAGAAAAAAATGTCACAGATGACATTCGCAAAATTAACAACAAAAAATGCCAAAAATTTAAGAATAACCTTACTAAACCAGAGATCCGTGCTATGAAACAACTACAAAAAAACTATGAGATAGTAATCAGACCAGCCGATAAAGGTGGGGGCATAGTCATTCTTGACCAAGACTATTACCACAAGGAATCACTAAGACTCCTAGGAGACCATAGAACCTATCAAATACTCCCCTCCGACCCAACTAGCAAGTACCAAAAAGAACTACGAGATCTAACTATAAAAGGACTTCGGGAAGGTTACCTAAATAAAAATGAATTTGAATATGTGAACATCCAACATCCAAGACTAGCTGCCTTTTATCATCTACCAAAAATTCACAAGGATAATATAAACCCACCAGGAAGGCCTATCATCTCTGGCATCCAGTGCCTGACATCCAACCTCTCCAGACTGGTGGACCATCACCTACAGGACTTAGTCCCAACCCTTCCATCACATCTAAAAGACAGCACACATGCTATTCGTATACTGAATAATACTCCATGGGAAAGCCACTACATTTTAGGAACATTGGATATAACGTCATTATATACGAACATCCAACATACCAAAGGATGCGAAGCCTCTTCCCACTTTCTCAACCAAAAGATGCCCCCAGAACAAAGCCAATTCATTATAGACTGTATGCTTTTCATCCTAACACACAATTACTTTCTCTATCAGGGGGACTACTACTCCCAGCAGTGGGGCACCGCCATGGGAACCAGGTTCGCACCCAGCTATGCCAACCTCTATGTTGGCTGGTGGGAATCCCTAGCCATCCACCCGGGAGGTCTCCCCCATGCGAACCTGGTCCTGTGGCGGAGATTTATAGATGATATATTGTTTATCTGGTCAGGAGACCAAGCATCTCTTGATCTATTCATACAAGAACTCAACAATAATGAATTCTTTTTGAAATTCACTTCAACCACTAGCACCACTACTATCAATTTCCTAGACCTCAATATCTTTGTGGAAAATAACTCTATACGGACTCGTACACACCATAAACCCACTGATGCTAATAGCTATATTCCACTAGATAGCTGTCATCTTCCTAATTGGCTGCTTAATGTCCCCCGCAGCCAATATCTGCGCCTCCACAGAAATTGCTCTGAATATCAAGATTTTAATAATGAAGCAAAATTACTCACTAATAAATTCCTGGAAAAAGGATACAATGCAGATTTCCTAAAAAATACAAAAGAAAAAATAGCCATAATACCTAGACAAAATCTCCTAACCGAGAAAAACACTGAGAAACCAGGACCAACCAATCACAATATGATCATTCCCATTATCACTCCCTACTCCGCTAACACCCATATCTTTAGGAGAATCGTACAAAAACATTGGTATACACTTAAAGACGATAAAATAATTGGTGACCAGATGCCTAACAGACCAAGATTCATATTCAGAAAAGCACGGAACCTGGGGTCAATCATAGCTCCCACCATAAAACACAATATTGCCAATAAACAAACAGTTACCCCATTTAAACAAAAAATAACAGGTTTTTTTCCTTGTAAAAAATGTAAAATATGTAAAACCTTGAAACCATCTAAACAACAAACAGTTAGTCACTACAAGGAGTCATACCCCATCACAGATTTCATCACATGTACCACCACGGGAGTCATTTATGGACTAGTATGCCCATGCGATAAAATGTACATAGGTAGAACCAAGAGAGCCATGAGCACCAGAATCAATGAACATCTAAGGAATATTAAGAACAAATTCACAGGCCACCCTCTCTCCAAGCACTTTTTAGAAAAACACAAAGGATCCACCCAAGGAATCCAAGTGGTGGGCATAGAAATAGTTCATAAACACTGGAGACAAGGTGACTTTATAAAAAGTATGTCAAAAAAAGAAAGTGAATGGATTTTTAAATTAAACACGTTAAGACCACGGGGACTCAACAGTGAAATAGAATTGTTTGCTTTTAATGATTGACAGCGACTATGACGTCAGCACTCTCAGGTATATAAAGTACACCTCCCACTGGGCCAGACTATCCCTGATGAAGACAGCCGCAGCTGTCGAAACGCGTTGGAAAAGTCTCTGACCCAGCTGATCAGGCCCCCTCAGGCCTCCGTACTGAGTGCACGCTGCTGATCACGTGACAGCGCGTCACTCTGCCCTTCTCGCGCACTTTCAACGAAAGCGCGCCTCCTCCCTCTCTCTCCCCCCCTCTCTCTCTCCCGCTCTACCTACCCGGAAGCACGCGAGCTGCGGCGGTCACCGGCCGGGACTCCGCTCTCGCCCCGGGCTCCATTGCCTATCGATAACCGCGGGACTGCAGACTGTAAGTAACCTCGGGCCTCGGCCCCCACCGCCTGTCATCATACTACTGACAGGAATAGATACCCTAACTTTCGGCATTATATCCTAGGCAGACCCATAGACCACACGGTCTGCCCTATATTTATCCTGCTACCACAGCCTTCTGCTACATCGTGACAGCACCTCCTGACCACTGCCTGACTGTCTGATCCCCCAGTCAGAACCCCCTACCGCACCTATTTGGTATCCAGGACCAGAGCCTGCTACCATAGAACCATTGCTGCAGAAATTCATCCAGAGCTACCTGCTGCACCCTCCGTACCACTGGAATACTCGACGCACCTGTCCTCCTATGTCTGCAATACATGATATAAGGTATACAACATAATTGCAGACTAATTCCATTATACCTCCAACATTAACCCTTCATTAATTTCCCAAACAGGATAAGGGGTACTACATAGACGCCACATCGTCAGTACCACCAGTGGCACCTTGCTGCACCTTTCTCACCAAGACAGGGATATAACCAGACCCACCTGTCGCATCTCCTATAAGGACTACTACGACTACTCAACTTCACATAAAACACATCTACCTTAGGGTAAGTCCTAATCTTGTCGTATTTACTGAGAACCTAGTGCCTGCAGTATCCGACCTATATCTTCTACGATCTTAGGATCATATCCATCCCGGACTAGTCCACCACCAGAGGTGGCTCCCTACAGACCTCGGTCCAAGAAATACAAACACCGCACGCCTCTGTCCTTGTTGTTCACCAACAGCAGGTAAAATACCACTTCCACTAATAACGTCTAGTCTATTACTCTCAAGTTCTTATGCACTTCTCTTGCACCCCAGGTATCCAGAATATGTGAAGCTTCCTACTGACACTAGAGTCCGCCGCCTAAAGGGCCTCAGGGCTACTACAAGGACACCCAGTCTAATCCTAACAGGTAACTTACACTTATACCATATTTATTTAGAACCGATATTTTAGTACAACGACACCACACCATATTACCATATTGTAATACGATTCCTCTTTTATTAGGTCCACCTTTTTACTACCCCAGCATCGACTACCCCAAGACTTTATGGAAAGCTGTTTTATCCTTTAACTCAGAACCATATTTATTTATTTATTAATTTTTTATCTACCTCTCATATCGTCTATTTTAACCCTCTTTTTGTTTTTAAATAACTGTATCAATAAAAATACTTTTTAGCCATTCCTTCTCCCGTATCCTTCTTCTACTACCATTAGCGCGAATTTTAAACCATAGGTTATTTTATTTTATTTAGTACATCTACTATGGACATTTAGTGGTTTCCTGTCCTAAAAATTCGCTGCCTCTGATAGTAAGTAGCCTATTAGCGCCTCTATTACTAACCCTCTTTACTTCCCCCCGAAACCACCGAACAGGCTGCTAGGCTCAAACCTAGAACTCAAGACAATGGGAGACCTCTGGTATGACAGGAGGGAAAGAATAGAAAACATCCAACTTTTCTTCCATCATACCCAGAAAAAAACTATAAATACCAATCCAGAAACCATAAAATCAATAAAAGATTCACTCAGAACTTTAGAACAATTATTACTAAAAGAAATGAGGGATCTATGGGAAGTCGCCACCCTCGAACACTACCTGGCCTTCAATATTATACCCTCTGGCCTAGTAGTGACCAAAGCTCTATCGGGAGACATAGGAGATCCAACCACCCTGGAGGAATGGAACTCCATGTTCCATAATTTCTCTACACAAGCTGTTCGGTTCATAATCAATAAAAGGAAAAGACAGCTGATGGAAAATAAAAATAAAATTAACCTACTATTCAATGAAATAAAACCACACCAGAACCACCCTGAAATCCTAAGTCTAACCAACAGCATTAAAAGCAGAATCAATCAGAAGGAACATGACATAGTCGAAAAGAAAAGAGCCAAATTTGGCAGAGACGCAGTCCCCCTCCCTACCCAACACCCTGATAGGGAACCACTAAACTTTTTTGAAACCCTGGATGAGGTAGTCGGAAGCCCGAACAACTCCCTCAATTCCATTGACAGAATCTCTATCCACCCCACTTCGGACATAGAATCCCCCCCTATTCTTAACGAACCAGGTTCAAGCCAGACTAACCCTACCTCACAGGATATCATTACCCCAATTAGCACACACAATAGGTTCTCGCCTCTGCTTACCACTATCGATGAAACTCCACACCAAACTACTTCCCCACCCCTAGCCCATGGACAACCTACCCACATAGAAGCAACCCCTCCCCAAGTGTCTGCAACCTCAGTTTCTAACGTCACCGCCATCGCCACCTCACGTCCACTAATACGAAAACATACCAGCAATGTTGATTTTTTTCGGATGGCCACAAGAAAAAATGCAAAAGAGGCACGAGGGGAGGGAAACTCGCCCAAAAGAAAAAGAACAAACCAAAGGAAATAAATAACCAAACATCCATTTTCAATCTAAGCAAACACAAATTAACTAATAACGAAAATGCATTACTAAAAAAAGGCCTAAAATATGCTCCATCTACACAATTTGATAAATTCCAAGCATATATAGGCATTAAAAAGTTTTTACGACAGCTAGCTATTAAAAAATATTACACCAAAAAGAAAGATATTCCTGAAACATCAGAGCATGGGGAACCACCCAAATTCCAACACACCTCCCTAAAAAATAAATCCAACTTCCACCCTCTTCAAGAATATTCAGAGGCAATCAAGACCTTTGAAAAAAATGTCACAGATGACATTCGCAAAATTAACAACAAAAAATGCCAAAAATTTAAGAATAACCTTACTAAACCAGAGATCCGTGCTATGAAACAACTACAAAAAAACTATGAGATAGTAATCAGACCAGCCGATAAAGGTGGGGGCATAGTCATTCTTGACCAAGACTATTACCACAAGGAATCACTAAGACTCCTAGGAGACCATAGAACCTATCAAATACTCCCCTCCGACCCAACTAGCAAGTACCAAAAAGAACTACGAGATCTAACTATAAAAGGACTTCGGGAAGGTTACCTAAATAAAAATGAATTTGAATATGTGAACATCCAACATCCAAGACTAGCTGCCTTTTATCATCTACCAAAAATTCACAAGGATAATATAAACCCACCAGGAAGGCCTATCATCTCTGGCATCCAGTGCCTGACATCCAACCTCTCCAGACTGGTGGACCATCACCTACAGGACTTAGTCCCAACCCTTCCATCACATCTAAAAGACAGCACACATGCTATTCGTATACTGAATAATACTCCATGGGAAAGCCACTACATTTTAGGAACATTGGATATAACGTCATTATATACGAACATCCAACATACCAAAGGATGCGAAGCCTCTTCCCACTTTCTCAACCAAAAGATGCCCCCAGAACAAAGCCAATTCATTATAGACTGTATGCTTTTCATCCTAACACACAATTACTTTCTCTATCAGGGGGACTACTACTCCCAGCAGTGGGGCACCGCCATGGGAACCAGGTTCGCACCCAGCTATGCCAACCTCTATGTTGGCTGGTGGGAATCCCTAGCCATCCACCCGGGAGGTCTCCCCCATGCGAACCTGGTCCTGTGGCGGAGATTTATAGATGATATATTGTTTATCTGGTCAGGAGACCAAGCATCTCTTGATCTATTCATACAAGAACTCAACAATAATGAATTCTTTTTGAAATTCACTTCAACCACTAGCACCACTACTATCAATTTCCTAGACCTCAATATCTTTGTGGAAAATAACTCTATACGGACTCGTACACACCATAAACCCACTGATGCTAATAGCTATATTCCACTAGATAGCTGTCATCTTCCTAATTGGCTGCTTAATGTCCCCCGCAGCCAATATCTGCGCCTCCACAGAAATTGCTCTGAATATCAAGATTTTAATAATGAAGCAAAATTACTCACTAATAAATTCCTGGAAAAAGGATACAATGCAGATTTCCTAAAAAATACAAAAGAAAAAATAGCCATAATACCTAGACAAAATCTCCTAACCGAGAAAAACACTGAGAAACCAGGACCAACCAATCACAATATGATCATTCCCATTATCACTCCCTACTCCGCTAACACCCATATCTTTAGGAGAATCGTACAAAAACATTGGTATACACTTAAAGACGATAAAATAATTGGTGACCAGATGCCTAACAGACCAAGATTCATATTCAGAAAAGCACGGAACCTGGGGTCAATCATAGCTCCCACCATAAAACACAATATTGCCAATAAACAAACAGTTACCCCATTTAAACAAAAAATAACAGGTTTTTTTCCTTGTAAAAAATGTAAAATATGTAAAACCTTGAAACCATCTAAACAACAAACAGTTAGTCACTACAAGGAGTCATACCCCATCACAGATTTCATCACATGTACCACCACGGGAGTCATTTATGGACTAGTATGCCCATGCGATAAAATGTACATAGGTAGAACCAAGAGAGCCATGAGCACCAGAATCAATGAACATCTAAGGAATATTAAGAACAAATTCACAGGCCACCCTCTCTCCAAGCACTTTTTAGAAAAACACAAAGGATCCACCCAAGGAATCCAAGTGGTGGGCATAGAAATAGTTCATAAACACTGGAGACAAGGTGACTTTATAAAAAGTATGTCAAAAAAAGAAAGTGAATGGATTTTTAAATTAAACACGTTAAGACCACGGGGACTCAACAGTGAAATAGAATTGTTTGCTTTTAATGATTGACAGCGACTATGACGTCAGCACTCTCAGGTATATAAAGTACACCTCCCACTGGGCCAGACTATCCCTGATGAAGACAGCCGCAGCTGTCGAAACGCGTTGGAAAAGTCTCTGACCCAGCTGATCAGGCCCCCTCAGGCCTCCGTACTGAGTGCACGCTGCTGATCACGTGACAGCGCGTCACTCTGCCCTTCTCGCGCACTTTCAACGAAAGCGCGCCTCCTCCCTCTCTCTCCCCCCCTCTCTCTCTCCCGCTCTACCTACCCGGAAGCACGCGAGCTGCGGCGGTCACCGGCCGGGACTCCGCTCTCGCCCCGGGCTCCATTGCCTATCGATAACCGCGGGACTGCAGACTGTAAGTAACCTCGGGCCTCGGCCCCCACCGCCTGTCATCATACTACTGACAGGAATAGATACCCTAACTTTCGGCATTATATCCTAGGCAGACCCATAGACCACACGGTCTGCCCTATATTTATCCTGCTACCACAGCCTTCTGCTACATCGTGACAGCACCTCCTGACCACTGCCTGACTGTCTGATCCCCCAGTCAGAACCCCCTACCGCACCTATTTGGTATCCAGGACCAGAGCCTGCTACCATAGAACCATTGCTGCAGAAATTCATCCAGAGCTACCTGCTGCACCCTCCGTACCACTGGAATACTCGACGCACCTGTCCTCCTATGTCTGCAATACATGATATAAGGTATACAACATAATTGCAGACTAATTCCATTATACCTCCAACATTAACCCTTCATTAATTTCCCAAACAGGATAAGGGGTACTACATAGACGCCACATCGTCAGTACCACCAGTGGCACCTTGCTGCACCTTTCTCACCAAGACAGGGATATAACCAGACCCACCTGTCGCATCTCCTATAAGGACTACTACGACTACTCAACTTCACATAAAACACATCTACCTTAGGGTAAGTCCTAATCTTGTCGTATTTACTGAGAACCTAGTGCCTGCAGTATCCGACCTATATCTTCTACGATCTTAGGATCATATCCATCCCGGACTAGTCCACCACCAGAGGTGGCTCCCTACAGACCTCGGTCCAAGAAATACAAACACCGCACGCCTCTGTCCTTGTTGTTCACCAACAGCAGGTAAAATACCACTTCCACTAATAACGTCTAGTCTATTACTCTCAAGTTCTTATGCACTTCTCTTGCACCCCAGGTATCCAGAATATGTGAAGCTTCCTACTGACACTAGAGTCCGCCGCCTAAAGGGCCTCAGGGCTACTACAAGGACACCCAGTCTAATCCTAACAGGTAACTTACACTTATACCATATTTATTTAGAACCGATATTTTAGTACAACGACACCACACCATATTACCATATTGTAATACGATTCCTCTTTTATTAGGTCCACCTTTTTACTACCCCAGCATCGACTACCCCAAGACTTTATGGAAAGCTGTTTTATCCTTTAACTCAGAACCATATTTATTTATTTATTAATTTTTTATCTACCTCTCATATCGTCTATTTTAACCCTCTTTTTGTTTTTAAATAACTGTATCAATAAAAATACTTTTTAGCCATTCCTTCTCCCGTATCCTTCTTCTACTACCATTAGCGCGAATTTTAAACCATAGGTTATTTTATTTTATTTAGTACATCTACTATGGACATTTAGTGGTTTCCTGTCCTAAAAATTCGCTGCCTCTGATAGTAAGTAGCCTATTAGCGCCTCTATTACTAACCCTCTTTACTTCCCCCCGAAACCACCGAACAGGCTGCTAGGCTCAAACCTAGAACTCAAGACAATGGGAGACCTCTGGTATGACAGGAGGGAAAGAATAGAAAACATCCAACTTTTCTTCCATCATACCCAGAAAAAAACTATAAATACCAATCCAGAAACCATAAAATCAATAAAAGATTCACTCAGAACTTTAGAACAATTATTACTAAAAGAAATGAGGGATCTATGGGAAGTCGCCACCCTCGAACACTACCTGGCCTTCAATATTATACCCTCTGGCCTAGTAGTGACCAAAGCTCTATCGGGAGACATAGGAGATCCAACCACCCTGGAGGAATGGAACTCCATGTTCCATAATTTCTCTACACAAGCTGTTCGGTTCATAATCAATAAAAGGAAAAGACAGCTGATGGAAAATAAAAATAAAATTAACCTACTATTCAATGAAATAAAACCACACCAGAACCACCCTGAAATCCTAAGTCTAACCAACAGCATTAAAAGCAGAATCAATCAGAAGGAACATGACATAGTCGAAAAGAAAAGAGCCAAATTTGGCAGAGACGCAGTCCCCCTCCCTACCCAACACCCTGATAGGGAACCACTAAACTTTTTTGAAACCCTGGATGAGGTAGTCGGAAGCCCGAACAACTCCCTCAATTCCATTGACAGAATCTCTATCCACCCCACTTCGGACATAGAATCCCCCCCTATTCTTAACGAACCAGGTTCAAGCCAGACTAACCCTACCTCACAGGATATCATTACCCCAATTAGCACACACAATAGGTTCTCGCCTCTGCTTACCACTATCGATGAAACTCCACACCAAACTACTTCCCCACCCCTAGCCCATGGACAACCTACCCACATAGAAGCAACCCCTCCCCAAGTGTCTGCAACCTCAGTTTCTAACGTCACCGCCATCGCCACCTCACGTCCACTAATACGAAAACATACCAGCAATGTTGATTTTTTTCGGATGGCCACAAGAAAAAATGCAAAAGAGGCACGAGGGGAGGGAAACTCGCCCAAAAGAAAAAGAACAAACCAAAGGAAATAAATAACCAAACATCCATTTTCAATCTAAGCAAACACAAATTAACTAATAACGAAAATGCATTACTAAAAAAAGGCCTAAAATATGCTCCATCTACACAATTTGATAAATTCCAAGCATATATAGGCATTAAAAAGTTTTTACGACAGCTAGCTATTAAAAAATATTACACCAAAAAGAAAGATATTCCTGAAACATCAGAGCATGGGGAACCACCCAAATTCCAACACACCTCCCTAAAAAATAAATCCAACTTCCACCCTCTTCAAGAATATTCAGAGGCAATCAAGACCTTTGAAGAAAAAAATGTCACAGATGACATTCGCAAAATTAACAACAAAAAATGCCAAAAATTTAAGAATAACCTTACTAAACCAGAGATCCGTGCTATGAAACAACTACAAAAAAACTATGAGATAGTAATCAGACCAGCCGATAAAGGTGGGGGCATAGTCATTCTTGACCAAGACTATTACCACAAGGAATCACTAAGACTCCTAGGAGACCATAGAACCTATCAAATACTCCCCTCCGACCCAACTAGCAAGTACCAAAAAGAACTACGAGATCTAACTATAAAAGGACTTCGGGAAGGTTACCTAAATAAAAATGAATTTGAATATGTGAACATCCAACATCCAAGACTAGCTGCCTTTTATCATCTACCAAAAATTCACAAGGATAATATAAACCCACCAGGAAGGCCTATCATCTCTGGCATCCAGTGCCTGACATCCAACCTCTCCAGACTGGTGGACCATCACCTACAGGACTTAGTCCCAACCCTTCCATCACATCTAAAAGACAGCACACATGCTATTCGTATACTGAATAATACTCCATGGGAAAGCCACTACATTTTAGGAACATTGGATATAACGTCATTATATACGAACATCCAACATACCAAAGGATGCGAAGCCTCTTCCCACTTTCTCAACCAAAAGATGCCCCCAGAACAAAGCCAATTCATTATAGACTGTATGCTTTTCATCCTAACACACAATTACTTTCTCTATCAGGGGGACTACTACTCCCAGCAGTGGGGCACCGCCATGGGAACCAGGTTCGCACCCAGCTATGCCAACCTCTATGTTGGCTGGTGGGAATCCCTAGCCATCCACCCGGGAGGTCTCCCCCATGCGAACCTGGTCCTGTGGCGGAGATTTATAGATGATATATTGTTTATCTGGTCAGGAGACCAAGCATCTCTTGATCTATTCATACAAGAACTCAACAATAATGAATTCTTTTTGAAATTCACTTCAACCACTAGCACCACTACTATCAATTTCCTAGACCTCAATATCTTTGTGGAAAATAACTCTATACGGACTCGTACACACCATAAACCCACTGATGCTAATAGCTATATTCCACTAGATAGCTGTCATCTTCCTAATTGGCTGCTTAATGTCCCCCGCAGCCAATATCTGCGCCTCCACAGAAATTGCTCTGAATATCAAGATTTTAATAATGAAGCAAAATTACTCACTAATAAATTCCTGGAAAAAGGATACAATGCAGATTTCCTAAAAAATACAAAAGAAAAAATAGCCATAATACCTAGACAAAATCTCCTAACCGAGAAAAACACTGAGAAACCAGGACCAACCAATCACAATATGATCATTCCCATTATCACTCCCTACTCCGCTAACACCCATATCTTTAGGAGAATCGTACAAAAACATTGGTATACACTTAAAGACGATAAAATAATTGGTGACCAGATGCCTAACAGACCAAGATTCATATTCAGAAAAGCACGGAACCTGGGGTCAATCATAGCTCCCACCATAAAACACAATATTGCCAATAAACAAACAGTTACCCCATTTAAACAAAAAATAACAGGTTTTTTTCCTTGTAAAAAATGTAAAATATGTAAAACCTTGAAACCATCTAAACAACAAACAGTTAGTCACTACAAGGAGTCATACCCCATCACAGATTTCATCACATGTACCACCACGGGAGTCATTTATGGACTAGTATGCCCATGCGATAAAATGTACATAGGTAGAACCAAGAGAGCCATGAGCACCAGAATCAATGAACATCTAAGGAATATTAAGAACAAATTCACAGGCCACCCTCTCTCCAAGCACTTTTTAGAAAAACACAAAGGATCCACCCAAGGAATCCAAGTGGTGGGCATAGAAATAGTTCATAAACACTGGAGACAAGGTGACTTTATAAAAAGTATGTCAAAAAAAGAAAGTGAATGGATTTTTAAATTAAACACGTTAAGACCACGGGGACTCAACAGTGAAATAGAATTGTTTGCTTTTAATGATTGACAGCGACTATGACGTCAGCACTCTCAGGTATATAAAGTACACCTCCCACTGGGCCAGACTATCCCTGATGAAGACAGCCGCAGCTGTCGAAACGCGTTGGAAAAGTCTCTGACCCAGCTGATCAGGCCCCCTCAGGCCTCCGTACTGAGTGCACGCTGCTGATCACGTGACAGCGCGTCACTCTGCCCTTCTCGCGCACTTTCAACGAAAGCGCGCCTCCTCCCTCTCTCTCCCCCCCTCTCTCTCTCCCGCTCTACCTACCCGGAAGCACGCGAGCTGCGGCGGTCACCGGCCGGGACTCCGCTCTCGCCCCGGGCTCCATTGCCTATCGATAACCGCGGGACTGCAGACTGTAAGTAACCTCGGGCCTCGGCCCCCACCGCCTGTCATCATACTACTGACAGGAATAGATACCCTAACTTTCGGCATTATATCCTAGGCAGACCCATAGACCACACGGTCTGCCCTATATTTATCCTGCTACCACAGCCTTCTGCTACATCGTGACAGCACCTCCTGACCACTGCCTGACTGTCTGATCCCCCAGTCAGAACCCCCTACCGCACCTATTTGGTATCCAGGACCAGAGCCTGCTACCATAGAACCATTGCTGCAGAAATTCATCCAGAGCTACCTGCTGCACCCTCCGTACCACTGGAATACTCGACGCACCTGTCCTCCTATGTCTGCAATACATGATATAAGGTATACAACATAATTGCAGACTAATTCCATTATACCTCCAACATTAACCCTTCATTAATTTCCCAAACAGGATAAGGGGTACTACATAGACGCCACATCGTCAGTACCACCAGTGGCACCTTGCTGCACCTTTCTCACCAAGACAGGGATATAACCAGACCCACCTGTCGCATCTCCTATAAGGACTACTACGACTACTCAACTTCACATAAAACACATCTACCTTAGGGTAAGTCCTAATCTTGTCGTATTTACTGAGAACCTAGTGCCTGCAGTATCCGACCTATATCTTCTACGATCTTAGGATCATATCCATCCCGGACTAGTCCACCACCAGAGGTGGCTCCCTACAGACCTCGGTCCAAGAAATACAAACACCGCACGCCTCTGTCCTTGTTGTTCACCAACAGCAGGTAAAATACCACTTCCACTAATAACGTCTAGTCTATTACTCTCAAGTTCTTATGCACTTCTCTTGCACCCCAGGTATCCAGAATATGTGAAGCTTCCTACTGACACTAGAGTCCGCCGCCTAAAGGGCCTCAGGGCTACTACAAGGACACCCAGTCTAATCCTAACAGGTAACTTACACTTATACCATATTTATTTAGAACCGATATTTTAGTACAACGACACCACACCATATTACCATATTGTAATACGATTCCTCTTTTATTAGGTCCACCTTTTTACTACCCCAGCATCGACTACCCCAAGACTTTATGGAAAGCTGTTTTATCCTTTAACTCAGAACCATATTTATTTATTTATTAATTTTTTATCTACCTCTCATATCGTCTATTTTAACCCTCTTTTTGTTTTTAAATAACTGTATCAATAAAAATACTTTTTAGCCATTCCTTCTCCCGTATCCTTCTTCTACTACCATTAGCGCGAATTTTAAACCATAGGTTATTTTATTTTATTTAGATTGGATTACTGTTTTATTTCAAAAAATATGATTCCTGTTGACTATAAGCAGGAGAATGTTTTGTTTTCAGATCATGTGTGCATGTCGTGTGAGTTGGATGTGAATGTGAATGGGGTGTTTGGGAAAGGTTTGTGGAAGTTGAATGTTAAGTTATTGGAGTATGAGGAAGTAAGAAAGGAATATGCAAGACGGTATGAGGAGTGGTGTGAGTGTAAAAATGGTTTTGGGAATGTTTGTGGGTGGTGGGATTGGGTTAAAAAACAGACAAAAATTTTTTTCAAAAATTTGGGTTATAAGATGGCAGCAGTCAAGAGGAGACATTTTGTGAGTTTAAATGCATGTTTAAGTTTCTTGTATAAATTGAGGGAGGGAGGGATGGAGGTGGAGGAGGATATTTTACAAGTGAAAAAGGAGGTTCATGAGTTCTTGTTGGAAAAAGGGAGGAGTATTGTCTTTAGAGCAAAAGTTGATAATTTGGAGTATGATGAAAAATGTTCACGTTTTTTTTTCAAGAAGGTTTTTGGGAAAAAGCAAAATATGTGTGTGTTGAATGGAGCAGATGGAAGCGAGGTGAGTGGAGAGGATATGTGTGAGGAAGTGGCAAAGTTTTATGAGGATTTGTATGCTGTAAAGTGGAGGGATGAGTGTTTGGAGAATGATGCTTTGAGTACGTTAGAGAGTAAATTGAATGAGGCGGAAAGAGAGAGGCTGATGGATGCTGTGACAAGTGATGAAGTATGGAAGGTTATGTGTAGTATGGCTTTGAATAAGACGCCGGGGGAGGATGGTCTTCCAGTAGAATTTTACCGCATGATGTGGGATGTGATTGGGAGTGATTTTGTGGATTTTTGTAAGTATATGTGGGAAAATATGGAGGTGGCAGGTAGTATGCGTGCAGGTATGGTTGTATTGATTCCGAAAAAGGGTGATTTGAAGAGTCTGAAAAACTGGAGGCCAATAACATTATTGAACTGTGATTATAAGATCTACGCAAAATTAATGGCAAATAGGATGCGTGATGTGATAGAGAGTGTGATTGGGGATGAGCAGTGTTGTGCAGTACCTGGGAGACGGATTCACGAGTGTATGTGTATATTGAGAGATTGTCTATGGGATTGTATGAGCCGGAAGAAGAGTGTGTTTTTGTTGAGCCTGGATTTTGAAAAGGCGTATGATAGGTTGTCGCATGGTTTTTTGTTTA
Source organism: Phyllobates terribilis (assembly GCF_046119375.1). NCBI lineage: Eukaryota > Metazoa > Chordata > Amphibia > Anura > Dendrobatidae > Phyllobates > Phyllobates terribilis. Next base: position 1,831,283 of record NW_027363102.1, on the reverse strand, counting down.
GAGTGTTGCTGAGAATGGGTTTTCCTGCTGATTTTGTTGGGAGAGTGAGAAGTCTATATACAGATATTTATAGTTGTGTTTTAATGAACGGTTATGTCGGTAGGAGAGTGAATGTGCATTCGGGCGTGAGGCAGGGGTGTCCGTTATCCCCTGTGGCTTTTATTTGTGCAATTGAACCTTTGTTGTGTATGTTGAGGAAGGATAAAGTGGTTCGAGGTGTGCAAGTGCCGGGAGGTGGAGGAAGAGAGTGGAAGGTGAGTGGTTATATGGATGACGTGTGTGTATTATGTGATTCTGAATGTTCGGTGAGGCGGGTGAAGTTGTTAGTGTCTATCTTTTGTGGTGCGTCTGCATTTAAAGTGAATTGGGAAAAGAGTGAGTGTAAGGTTTTTGGAAGTGGTATTTTGAGTAGAGATGTAGGTGTGAACGTAGTGAGTGGGCCCATTAAGGTTTTGGGAGTGAAGTTTTCAGAAAGATTGGATGGGAAAGAAAGTTGGGATGACGCGAAAGAGAAGGTTGAAAAGAAGTTATGTTTTTGGAAGTTGAGAAGCCTTACTTTCTTTGGAAAAATCTTAGTCATTAAAAGCGTGGTGTTGCCTATTTTTTTATATGTTGCAGTTGTGTTTCCACCAGGTTATATGGTTTTGAGAGGATTGAATAGGATTTTGTTTGTTTTTTTGTGGAATTCTAAAATGGAGAGGGCGCGGAGGGAAGTGTTGGTGAAGCGTATGGAGAAAGGTGGTTTGGGTTTTCCAAATTTAGAAGTTTTTTTGGGTGTGAATATTGTGGTGTTTGTGCTGAAAGTGATTATGGGCGATGGAAAGTTTTCATGTATGTGTGGATATTTATTTGGGGCTTATTCTTTTCGTTTGAAGTGGAGAGAGAGGGATTTGCGGTGTCCGGTTGCTTTTGAGGTGCCCGTGTGGTATGTGTGGGTTTATAAGTTTTTGGTGAAGTATGAGTTGTGTGATGTGGATGTGAGGTTGTTGGGAAATAAGAAGGCTGTGTACAGGATGATTGAGTGTAGAGAAATGGAGAGTGGAATAAATTTGGTGAGAGGGTGTGATGTGCAAAAAGTATGGAAGAAGGTGCGGATGGGTGGTATGACAAATAAGCAGAGTGAGGTTGTGTGGCAGTCTTTGCATGGAGTGTTGCCAGTAAGAGAGTTTCAGAGGAATAGAGGTTTAGTGAGGAGTGAAACGTGTCCAAGAAATGGCTGTGGTGGAAGGGAAAGTGTGTTGCATGTTTTTTGGAATTGCCAGTATGCTAGAGATGTGATTGGGAGAATGGGGCCTTTGTGTAAAGAATTGTGTGGTGTGAATTTGTTGTCCTTTGAGTTGTTTATGTTTGGTTTGGGAATATGTGATGGGACGAAGGAAAGAGTCTTGTGGTTGATGCTTGCGTGTATAAAGGAAGTGTTATGGGATGTGAGGAATGTGTATGTGTTTAAAAGGAAGGAAATTGCTGTAAAGGATAGTGTGAAGGTGATTATGGGGAAGATGTATGTGTGTTTCCTATGGGACAAAAAGAGGAGAGGGGAAGTGGATGCGGAGGGAATATGGAAAGTTAAAAAGTGGAGATATTTTGTAAATACTTCTTGATCTTGTTTTCTGTGTAAGGTTTAAAAAGAAGAAATAAAAATTTTCCGGTGATGATGGGAGCAGCATTTGTGTCGTTGAGATGATGCAGCTGTTTGGAAGGAAGTTCCTTTGGTCGTGACTATAGACCGTGGATTTCCCCATCTGAGGGAAAAAAAAAAAAAAAAAAAAAATCTGTTCTTATCAGTTTAATATCTGATACGTCCCCTATCTGGGGACCATATATTAAATGGATTTTTACAACAGGGAGATGGAAAAAGAGCTTGCTCTGTCCACTCCACGCATTGACCTGGTATTGCAGTATCTCCAGGACCGGTGCACCCCTTCTTTAATGCAGTTTCTAAAATCAGAAAGTATTGAATTCAATGTTTTTTGTTCATTTTGCTTGTTTGTCGGATTTTGGGATGGACTCTTTGGCTTTGCTTTTCTTCTCCTCATTGGATTTTTCATGTTCAAAGTTGCAGAAGCCAGATTACAAGCTCATTTTGGTTCAACTTCAGCAACTGTGCATTGCATTGCCATGTAATGTAACGCAATGCTATCTTTCTAGCTCTCCCTCTTTACTTCCTTTTGGATAAACAGACATATTAGGCAAGCATTTTGGAGCTTTCACCTAAATAACTACAGGTGGTGAGATAAGCTGCACAATATAATTGACCTTTCAGTATATTGTTGCACACACACCATCTATTTAGCAAATGCCCTTGTTATCAACAGCAGCCTTTTAAACTCACCTGAGCTAACAGGTATGTGCGCTGGTTACTCTGCTGCGCTTAAAATTTCTTTTTTGGTTTGCTACAATGCCTTTTCTGAAACGTTGTCTCCCTCTGCTGGAACACTGACTTCTTTCAATTAATGCCTGCAGACTATAAAAGAGAACCCAACCCAAAAAGTTTGGTTGATTATTCTGCGGCATTCTGTTAAACTGTTGCTTATGGCGGTCTCTGTGAGCTTCTCAGCGACATTCAGCCAGCCAGGTATCCTGCCTGCAGTAGATGGAATGTGGCAATGGAACGCTGGCTGCGCGTGTCATAATAGGCTCTGAGCCTTTATATACCTGTGCACAGCAGCAGCCACCTTCAGTCTGCTGCTGGACAGCCAGCAGCAGCAGGAGAGGTAAGTAATCAGCAGCCCTCCTGCTAATGGTAGACAGCTGCTCGTTCCACCCCACCCCCCGCCTTAATTGGTTCTCCTCCCTTCCAACGGTGTTGAGGCGGGTGGGAACAGCAGGGGGTGAGGGTGCTGTGTTTAAAGAGGTGGAGTTATGCAGATCTAAAACGCGTGGATTGCAGCAGCAGCAAGCCGAAAAGTGCAGGCATGTAAGGGATCTAGAGGTTGACAACATGTCTTCTTAACGGGAGTCCAGGAGCTCATCTCCACAAATGGACTTTTCAGGATCCTTGGGTGGCTCCGTAGTTCGAAACCAATTCTGGTTATCGCTTCTCGGCCTTTTGGCTAAGATCAAGTGTAGTATCTGTTCTTATCAGTTTAATATCTGATACGTCCCCTATCTGGGGACCATATATTAAATGGATTTTTAGAACAGGGAGATGGAAAAAGAGCTTGCTCTGTCCACTCCACGCATTGACCTGGTATTGCAGTATCTCCAGGACCGGTGCACCCCTTCTTTAATGCAGTTTCTAAAATCAGAAAGTATTGAATTCAATGTTTTTTGTTCATTTTGCTTGTTTGTCGGATTTTGGGATGGACTCTTTGGCTTTGCTTTTCTTCTCCTCATTGGATTTTTCATGTTCAAAGTTGCAGAAGCCAGATGACAAGCTCATTTTGGTTCAACTTCAGCAACTGTGCATTGCATTGCCATGTAATGTAACGCAATGCTATCTTTCTAGCTCTCCCTCTTTACTTCCTTTTGGATAAACAGACATATTAGGCAAGCATTTTGGAGCTTTCACCTAAATAACTACAGGTGGTGAGATAAGCTGCACAATATAATTGACCTTTCAGTATATTGTTGCACACACACCATCTATTTAGCAAATGCCCTTGTTATCAACAGCAGCCTTTTAAACTCACCTGAGCTAACAGGTATGTGCGCTGGTTACTCTGCTGCGCTTAAAATTTCTTTTTTGGTTTGCTACAATGCCTTTTCTGAAACGTTGTCTCCCTCTGCTGGAACACTGACTTCTTTCAATTAATGTCTGCAGACTATAAAAGAGAACCCAACCCAAAAAGTTTGGTTGATTAGTCTGTGGCATTCTGTTAAACTGTTGCTTATGGCGGTCTCTGTGAGCTTCTCAGCGACATTCAGCCAGTCAGGTATCCTGCCTGCAGTAGATGGAATGTGGCAATGGAACGCTGGCTGCGCGTGTCATAATAGGCTCTGAGCCTTTATATACCTGCGCACAGCAGCAGCCACCTTCAGTCTGCTGCTGGACAGCCAGCAGCAGCAGGAGAGGTAAGTAATCAGCAGCCCTCCTGCTAAGGGTAGACAGCTGCTCGTTCCACCCCACCCCCCGCCTTAATTGGTTCTCCTCCCTTCCAACGGTGTTGAGGCGGGTGGGAACAGCAGGGGGTGAGGGTGCTGTGTTTAAAGAGGTGGAGTTATGCAGATCTAAAACGCGTGGATTGCAGCAGCAGCAAGCCGAAAAGTGCAGGCATGTAAGGGATCTAGAGGTTGACAACATGTCTTCTTAACGGGAGTCCAGGAGCTCATCTCCACAAATGGACTCTTCAGGATCCTTGGGTGGCTCCGTAGTTCGAAACCAATTCTGGTTATCGCTTCTCGGCCTTTTGGCTAAGATCAAGTGTAGTATCTTTCGAAAAGGCGGTTTTGGATGTTGGCCGCCCTAGTAGATTGATACATTATGCACACTGGGGTTTAGGCGCTTGTTAGTACGCCAGGTGGCTAATATAGTCATCTGGTGGAAAGCATGTCCCCCCAGGATCGATGCCATTGGGCCGGGGAAGATCGAAAGCCCGAAGTGTGAAGTGCCCCAGGAGTGGTGACCCTGGGGTGCCTCAACTCACTGGGATTGGGAACCCCACTTGAGTTTATGGCACATTTGCACTAGCACTTCAATATTTCTTTCTTCACACACACCCTTATTCTGGGCCTTCTGGCCTTAGGATGGGGAATTTTTCAATTCCCGGTCGAACGTCCGGGCAGTATTATACTGTGAAACCTTCACTATTTATTTAATTTTTTTGTCACTGTGTGTCCACTTTTTCACGTGTGTCCACGTCCTTACTAGGATTTTGTCGGGATGCGGTTCCCTTACGGGTTCCTCTCTTGGCAGGTCTAGGGGGGGAGTGTGTGGCCATCAGGTTCCGCTCCCCCCTGAACCCCCCTGGCTCTCCTCTTTCGGGAGGAGAGCGTTGTTGGCTCCCCTCTTCCGGGAGGGGAGCACAGTCTTTGGCTCCCAGTGCCTTGCTCGGGTGAGAACTCGGGCAGGTGCTGGGGGTAAGATTGGGTCGCCTCTGGCTCCGGCTGGAGGTGGCTATTTGTCCCTGTTCCTCGCTGTGGCCTTCTGGCTCGGAGGGACGGGGAATGGTTTGGGGGACCCTTCTCCTTTTGGAGAGGGTTTCAAGAAGACCAGCATCCTAGTGCACTTTTTTTGTGGCACTTGTCACTTTTTTAAGCGCACTCGGGTTTTGTACACGAATTCGGGCTTTCGATAAAAAAAAATCTGTTCTTATCAGTTTAATATCTGATACGTCCCCTATCTGGGGACCATATATTAAATGGATTTTTAGAACAGGGAGATGGAAAAAGAGCTTGCTCTGTCCACTCCACGCATTGACCTGGTATTGCAGTATCTCCAGGACCGGTGCACCCCTTCTTTAATGCAGTTTCTAAAGTCAGAAAGTATTGAATTCAATGTTTTTTGTTCATTTTGCTTGTTTGACGGATTTTGGGATGGACTCTTTGGCTTTGCTTTTCTTCTCCTCATTGGATTTTTCATGTTCAAAGTTGCAGAAGCCAGATGACAAGCTCATTTTGGTTCAACTTCAGCAACTGTGCATTGCATTGCCATGTAATGTAACGCAATGCTATCTTTCTAGCTCTCCCTCTTTACTTCCTTTTGGATAAACAGACATATTAGGCAAGCATTTTGGAGCTTTCACCTAAATAACTACAGGTGGTGAGATAAGCTGCACAATATAATTGACCTTTCAGTATATTGTTGCACACACACCATCTATTTAGCAAATGCCCTTGTTATCAACAGCAGCCTTTTAAACTCACCTGAGCTAACAGGTATGTGCGCTGGTTACTCTGCTGCGCTTAAAATTTCTTTTTTGGTTTGCTACAATGCCTTTTCTGAAACGTTGTCTCCCTCTGCTGGAACACTGACTTCTTTCAATTAATGCCTGCAGACTATAAAAGAGAACCCAACCCAAAAAGTTTGGTTGATTAGTCTGTGGCATTCTGTTAAACTGTTGCTTATGGCGGTCTCTGTGAGCTTCTCAGCGACATTTAGCCAGCCAGGTATCCTGCCTGCAGTAGATGGAATGTGGCAATGGAACGCTGGCTGCGCGTGTCATAATAGGCTCTGAGCCTTTATATACCTGCGCACAGCAGCAGCCACCTTCAGTCTGCTGCTGGATAGCCAGCAGCAGCAGGAGAGGTAAGTAATCAGCAGCCCTCCTGCTAAGGGTAGACAGCTGCTCGTTCCACCCCACCCCCCGCCTTAATTGGTTCTCCTCCCTTCCAACGGTGTTGAGGCGGGTGGGAACAGCAGGGGGTGAGGGTGCTGTGTTTAAAGAGGTGGAGTTATGCAGATCTAAAACGCGTGGATTGCAGCAGCAGCAAGCCGAAAAGTGCAGGCATGTAAGGGATCTAGAGGTTGACAACATGTCTTCTTAACGGGAGTCCAGGAGCTCATCTCCACAAATGGACTCTTCAGGATCCTTGGGTGGCTCCGTAGTTCAAAACCAATTCTGGTTATCGCTTCTCGGCCTTTTGGCTAAGATCAAGTGTAGTATCTGTTCTTATCAGTTTAATATCTGATACGTCCCCTATCTGGGGACCATATATTAAATGGATTTTTAGAACAGGGAGATGGAAAAAGAGCTTGCTCTGTCCACTCCACGCATTGACCTGGTATTGCAGTATCTCCAGGACCGGTGCACCCCTTCTTTAATGCAGTTTCTAAAATCAGAAAGTATTGAATTCAATGTTTTTTGTTCATTTTGCTTGTTTGTCGGATTTTGGGATGGACTCTTTGGCTTTGCTTTTCTTCTCCTCATTGGATTTTTCATGTTCAAAGTTGCAGAAGCCAGATGACAAGCTCATTTTGGTTCAACTTCAGCAACTGTGCATTGCATTGCCATGTAATGTAACGCAATGCTATCTTTCTTGCTCTCCCTCTTTACTTCCTTTTGGATAAACAGACATATTAGGCAAGCATTTTGGAGCTTTCACCTAAATAACTACAGGTGGTGAGATAAGCTGCACAATATAATTGACCTTTCAGTATATTGTTGCACACACACCATCTATTTAGCAAATGCCCTTGTTATCAACAGCAGCCTTTTAAACTCACCTGAGCTAACAGGTATGTGCGCTGGTTACTCTGCTGCGCTTAAAATTTCTTTTTTGGTTTGCTACAATGCCTTTTCTGAAACGTTGTCTCCCTCTGCTGGAACACTGACTTCTTTCAATTAATGCCTGCAGACTATAAAAGAGAACCCAACCCAAAAAGTTTGGTTGATTAGTCTGTGGCATTCTGTTAAACTGTTGCTTATGGCGGTCTCTGTGAGCTTCTCAGCGACATTCAGCCAGCCAGGTATCCTGCCTGCAGTAGATGGAATGTGGCAATGGAACGCTGGCTGCGCGTGTCATAATAGGCTCTGAGCCTTTATATACCTGCGCACAGCAGCAGCCACCTTCAGTCTGCTGCTGGACAGCCAGCAGCAGCAGGAGAGGTAAGTAATCAGCAGCCCTCCTGCTAAGGGTAGACAGCTGCTCGTTCCACCCCACCCCCCGCCTTAATTGGTTCTCCTCCCTTCCAACGGTGTTGAGGCGGGTGGGAACAGCAGGGGGTGAGGGTGCTGTGTTTAAAGAGGTGGAGTTATGCAGATCTAAAACGCGTGGATTGCAGCAGCAGCAAGCCGAAAAGTGCAGGCATGTAAGGGATCTAGAGGTTGACAACATGTCTTCTTAACGGGAGTCCAGGAGCTCATCTCCACAAATGGACTCTTCAGGATCCTTGGGTGGCTCCGTAGTTCGAAACCAATTCTGGTTATCGCTTCTCGGCCTTTTGGCTAAGATCAAGTGTAGTATCTTTCGAAAAGGCAGTTTTGGATGTTGGCCGCCCTAGTAGATTGATACATTATGCACACTGGGGTTTAGGCGCTTGTTAGTACGCCAGGTGGCTAATATAGTCATCTGGTGGAAAGCATGTCCCCCCAGGATCGACGCCATTGGGCCGGGGAAGATCGAAAGCCCGAAGTGTGAAGTGCCCCAGGAGTGGTGACCCTGGGGTGCCTCAACTCACTGGGATTGGGAACCCCACTTGAGTTTATGCCACATTTGCACTAGCACTTCAATATTTCTTTCTTCACACACACCCTTATTCTGGGCCTTCTGGCCTTAGGATGGGGAATTTTTCAATTCCCGGTCGAACGTCCGGGCAGTATTATACTGTGAAACCTTCACTATTTATTTAATTTTTTTGTCACTGTGTGTCCACTTTTTCACGTGTGTCCACGTCCTTACTAGGATTTTGTCGGGATGCGGTTCCCTTACGGGTTCCTCTCTTGGCAGGTCTAGGGGGGGAGTGTGTGGCCATCAGGTTCCGCTCCCCCCTGAACCCCCCTGGCTCTCCTCTTTCGGGAGGAGAGCGTTGTTGGCTCCCCTCTTCCGGGAGGGGAGCACAGTCTTTGGCTCCCAGTGCCTTGCTCGGGTGAGAACTCGGGCAGGTGCTGGGGGTAAGATTGGGTCGCCTCTGGCTCCGGCTGGAGGTGGCTATTTGTCCCTGTTCCTCGCTGTGGCCTTCTGGCTCGGAGGGACGGGGAATGGTTTGGGGGACCCTTCTCCTTTTGGAGAGGGTTTCAAGAAGACCAGCATCCTAGTGCACTTTTTTTGTGGCACTTGTCACTTTTTTAAGCGCACTCGGGTTTTGTACACGAATTCGGGCTTTCGATAAAAAAAAATCTGTTCTTATCAGTTTAATATCTGATACGTCCCCTATCTGGGGACCATATATTAAATGGATTTTTAGAACAGGGAGATGGAAAAAGAGCTTGCTCTGTCCACTCCACGCATTGACCTGGTATTGCAGTATCTCCAGGACCGGTGCACCCCTTCTTTAATGCAGTTTCTAAAATCAGAAAGTATTGAATTCAATGTTTTTTGTTCATTTTGCTTGTTTGACGGATTTTGGGATGGACTCTTTGGCTTTGCTTTTCTTCTCCTCATTGGATTTTTCATGTTCAAAGTTGCAGAAGCCAGATGACAAGCTCATTTTGGTTCAACTTCAGCAACTGTGCATTGCATTGCCATGTAATGTAATGCAATGCTATCTTTCTAGCTCTCCCTCTTTACTTCCTTTTGGATAAACAGACATATTAGGCAAGCATTTTGGAGCTTTCACCTAAATAACTACAGGTGGTGAGATAAGCTGCACAATATAATTGACCTTTCAGTATATTGTTGCACACACACCATCTATTTAGCAAATGCCCTTGTTATCAACAGCAGCCTTTTAAACTCACCTGAGCTAACAGGTATGTGCGCTGGTTACTCTGCTGCGCTTAAAATTTCTTTTTTGGTTTGCTACAATGCCTTTTCTGAAACGTTGTCTCCCTCTGCTGGAACACTGACTTCTTTCAATTAATGCCTGCAGACTATAAAAGAGAACCCAACCCAAAAAGTTTGGTTGATTAGTCTGTGGCATTCTGTTAAACTGTTGCTTATGGCGGTCTCTGTGAGCTTCTCAGCGACATTTAGCCAGCCAGGTATCCTGCCTGCAGTAGATGGAATGTGGCAATGGAACGCTGGCTGCGCGTGTCATAATAGGCTCTGAGCCTTTATATACCTGCGCACAGCAGCAGCCACCTTCAGTCTGCTGCTGGACAGCCAGCAGCAGCAGGAGAGGTAAGTAATCAGCAGCCCTCCTGCTAAGGGTAGACAGCTGCTCGTTCCACCCCACCCCCCGCCTTAATTGGTTCTCCTCCCTTCCAACGGTGTTGAGGTGGGTGGGAACAGCAGGGGGTGAGGGTGCTGTGTTTAAAGAGGTGGAGTTATGCAGATCTAAAACGCGTGGATTGCAGCAGCAGCAAGCCGAAAAGTGCAGGCATGTAAGGGATCTAGAGGTTGACAACATGTCTTCTTAACGGGAGTCCAGGAGCTCATCTCCACAAATGGACTCTTCAGGATCCTTGGGTGGCTCCGTAGTTCGAAACCAATTCTGGTTATCGCTTCTCGGCCTTTTGGCTAAGATCAAGTGTAGTATCTGTTCTTATCAGTTTAATATCTGATACGTCCCCTATCTGGGGACCATATATTAAATGGATTTTTAGAACAGGGAGATGGAAAAAGAGCTTGCTCTGTCCACTCCACGCATTGACCTGGTATTGCAGTATCTCCAGGACCGGTGCACCCCTTCTTTAATGCAGTTTCTAAAATCAGAAAGTATTGAATTCAATGTTTTTTGTTCATTTTGCTTGTTTGTCGGATTTTGGGATGGACTCTTTGGCTTTGCTTTTCTTCTCCTCATTGGATTTTTCATGTTCAAAGTTGCAGAAGCCAGATGACAAGCTCATTTTGGTTCAACTTCAGCAACTGTGCATTGCATTGCCATGTAATGTAACGCAATGCTATCTTTCTAGCTCTCCCTCTTTACTTCCTTTTGGATAAACAGACATATTAGGCAAGCATTTTGGAGCTTTCACCTAAATAACTACAGGTGGTGAGATAAGCTGCACAATATAATTGACCTTTCAGTATATTGTTGCACACACACCATCTATTTAGCAAATGCCCTTGTTATCAACAGCAGCCTTTTAAACTCACCTGAGCTAACAGGTATGTGCGCTGGTTACTCTGCTGCGCTTAAAATTTCTTTTTTGGTTTGCTACAATGCCTTTTCTGAAACGTTGTCTCCCTCTGCTGGAACACTGACTTCTTTCAATTAATGCCTGCAGACTATAAAAGAGAACCCAACCCAAAAAGTTTGGTTGATTAGTCTGTGGCATTCTGTTAAACTGTTGCTTATGGCGGTCTCTGTGAGCTTCTCAGCGACATTCAGCCAGCCAGGTATCCTGCCTGCAGTAGATGGAATGTGGCAATGGAACGCTGGCTGCGCGTGTCATAATAGGCTCTGAGCCTTTATATACCTGCGCACAGCAGCAGCCACCTTCAGTCTGCTGCTGGACAGCCAGCAGCAGCAGGAGAGGTAAGTAATCAGCAGCCCTCCTGCTAAGGGTAGACAGCTGCTCGTTCCACCCCACCCCGCGCCTTAATTGGTTCTCCTCCCTTCCAACGGTGTTAAGGCGGGTGGGAACAGCAGGGGGTGAGGGTGCTGTGTTTAAAGAGGTGGAGTTATGCAGATCTAAAACGCGTGGATTGCAGCAGCAGCAAGCCGAAAAGTGCAGGCATGTAAGGGATCTAGAGGTTGACAACATGTCTTCTTAACGGGAGTCCAGGAGCTCATCTCCACAAATGGACTCTTCAGGATCCTTGGGTGGCTCCGTAGTTCGAAACCAATTCTGGTTATCGCTTCTCGGCCTTTTGGCTGAGACCAAGTGCTTCACAGCAGGAGGTTTCAGTTGAAGGGCACTCAGGTACCCCTCTCCTTGGCCTGGCAGGATCGTCCACTTCGGTGGGCTTCACCTGCCTGCTGCTATTAGGGAGAGGGATTAGTCCTAGGGTAACGGGCAGCGATTAACCAGCCTTCAGGTGCTTTATCTCAAAGCTCTGAAGGCGCAGATTGCAGGCGGTTGCAATTTGCATTTTGTTGCGCCATACCATGGAGGTTGACCCCAACCTCGTGCCTCTATATGCGAGGCTGAAGAACACCATAAGGGTCCGCTTTACGGCTGGTGGTTCCGATATGCGGAATCTGGGATATGTAGTCCAGGACGTGCTTGAGAAACTGCTCCACGTCAGAACCAACGAAATCCTTTCTATCCAGGATTATCCTCGACGTGGAGATTATGATGTAACCTTTACTGGCGAAGGTATTTTCAAAGATGTTTTGTCCAGAGTTAAGTCGGTAGAAAATAGCCCTGGTCTAAAAGGGATTCAGATCATCGAGCACGTCCTGGATGAGGTAAAGATGGTGGTTGTGAAAATCTTCTCACCCTTCATAACAGCACCAGAGGTTATTTCCTTTTTGTCAGTTTATTTTAAAAGTGTGAAATTGATTGGGAAAGTGTTGAATGAGTTTAACATCTGGACCTCAAAATGGAAGTTTTTAGTAAAATGTGAAAGAGACCCAAAATTCCCTGGAGGTGTGAGACTTCCTCCAGCTCGATTTAAAATAGGGCAAACTAATGGGGATTTTTTTTTCTCAGGAATGCCACTTTTCTGTAGGTATTGTGGTCTCTATGGGCACTCTAAGGATAGTTGTGGTGCCACTTGTAGAAATTGTGCCAGTACTGAACATGACACAAAGGAGTGCCCAAATGAAAAAAAATGCTCTTTTTGTCGGACACCTGGTCATTTCTATTTTTCTTGCCCTCACAGGTTCAGAGAGGATGAACAAAAACAAAAGGAGAAGTCCAAGACATCCGGGAATGGACGGGCCAATCAGACCACCCCTCAGGAGGAGGAACAGCAACCTGGAGCCTCGGGAGGTGATAAGGGCGCTTCGACTAGTAACAATCCCTCCGAGTCAATGACAGGTAACTCACAGGAGCCCAGGAGCTGGCTGAAAGACCATAAGGAGGCTAAAAGGAAGGCTGAGAAAGATCATAAAGGGGCGGTCGGTAAGGCCAAAAAAGAACGCCAAAAGGCTGACACCGAGCCCAAAATTCCCACTGGGTCTCACGAGAGCGAGGGCGGTACGTGGCATTTGGTGAGGTCTCATAATAAGAAAAAGAATGGTTCCGTGGAGGTGGCTAATAGGGAGGAGATGGATACATCCCCTCACGGGGGTGTAGACTCTGGAATCCCGAGGTCCCGGGGCTCTGCTGCCCCAGGTGGGGCCCCGAACCTGGCTGCCTCCGGGGACTCTGAGGCTCCGCCATGTGCGCAGCCTGCCCCTGTGTTACGACCCTCTGCGGGTCAGCAGGGGAGTGCGGAGCCTCTCGGAGACCCACCTGACGAGGACCTAAATGGTCAGCCTATGGAGACCCAGTGTAACCTTTCTCACAATATCCTTCCGAGCTACACCCCAGTAGCGTCGGGTCTTAATTTAAGTGAATGTTCCTTCTCCGATGATGAAGACTCTTTGATAACGGTGGATTCAGAAGAGGGCGTTGGTGAAAGTCCAAGTGGTCTGATCCGTCCATCGGATAGGTAAAGTCCAGTTTTTGTTTCTTCCTAACCATTTGTTATGATGGCTGACATTAGTGGTGTTTCCCTCAATGTGAGAGGCATAGGATCCAAGACCAGAAGAGCTACTGTTTTACATTTTTTAACCTGTTTTACAGCTTCTGTTTTCTTTTTACAAGAATGTCATATCCCTCATAAGATTTCTTATAAAAAATATAAGGAAGAGTGGAAACATGGTCCATCGGTCTGGTCTGGATCAAATGCAACCGGATCAGCCGGGGTAGCTATACTTTTTAAGGGAAATGTGTCTATTGATTTTATCCAAGATATTTTACCGGGTCGTATTCTTTTAGTTAAGGCTTTTATTGATGGGACAAGATGGCAGTTTTTAAATTTTTATGGGTCACCTGATAAAAATGAAAGGGCTGATATGCTGGAAATTTTACCTTTATTTATTAACATTTCAGAACCTTTTATCCTGGCAGGTGATTTTAATTGTATTTTAAAAGGCGAAAGCCGACGCTCCGGTTCCGTGAGTAGAAATTATGACAAAACGTCTGGAATGTTAAGCAATATTATAAATGATTGTAAATTAACTGATGTGTATAAAGAATGTAACAAGGATAGCCCTATAGACGCTGGTTTCACCTGGAGCAATTCTACATGTAGCTCCAGGATAGATTTTGTTTTAGGTTCAGAAAAAATACTGCCAGTGAAATGTGAAGTTTTAACTAATATTCTCTCAGATCACAAGGTTTTATCTTTTAGAGTGAGGATTAATGGAAAGAAGAAATGTGGTAAGAAATCTTGGAAATTGAATGTGTCCCTTTTAAAAGATCCACAAATTTTATCGGATTTTATTGAGTTTTATGTAAACTGTAGAAAAAGGAAAAACCCCAATATTTCTTTTAGCTCCTGGTGGGATAGAATGAAAATAAGCATTAAAGATTTCTTTATTAAGAAAAGCATACAAAAAGCTAAAGAAAAGTTTGAGATCTATAATTTTCTTAATATCAGGTTACAGACATTGTACAAATTCAAAGACAATGGTCTGGATGTAGGTAATGATATATTGAGTCTTAAAGGAGAAATTTCAAAGTGGTTGGAACAAAAAGGAAAAGAACTGATTTTTCGTTCAAAGGTAAAACACGTAGAAGAGGATGAGACTTGTTCCAGGTATTTTTTTAAGAAAAACAAACAGGCGAAAACAATAATTGATAACATAGATGGAGATAATAATATCAACGTTATATTGGATAAGGTAAATGTCTATTTTAATGATCTTTTTAATGTAAAAACTGTAGACCATGATTTAATACACACTTTCCTGGGGGAGATCAAGTCCACCCTAGATGCTGATGCCCAAAGTTTTTTATCCCAACCTCTATGTGAGGAAGAGATTTTAGAAACCATGAAGAGTTTTAAAAATGGTAAAGTGCCCGGCCCTGATGGTATCCCCATAGAGTTTTATATAAGTTTTTATGATATTTTAAAAGATGATTTGTTTAATTTGTTTTCCAAAGTTTTTAATAATAAGGTTTTACTCAACTCATGGAAGAAAGGTGAGGTATCACTACTATACAAAAAAGGTGACAAAACGGATCTTAAAAACTGGAGGCCGATAACTCTTTTAAATAGTGATTACAAAATTATGGCTAAGATCTGTGCAAATCGGTTGAAAAAAGTGATACATAAAGTAATTCATGCAAATCAGGTATGCGGGGTACCTGGGCGTAGTATCTGGGACAATTTAAACCTGGTGAAAGATTGTATTGAAGATGTAAAAACCAGAAAGACAAAGATGTCAATCCTAGCGGTGGATTTTGAGAAAGCTTTTGACCGCGTGTCTCATTTTTATCTTTTTAAAGTTTTAGAAAAAATGGGCATTCCGGGTGGGTTTTTATTGTCTCTTAAAGCTTTTTATAATGATTGTACGAGTAAGATTTTAGTTAATGGTTTTAAAACAAAAGAGGTAGTTTTAAAATCAGGGGTGAAGCAGGGTTGCCCTTTGTCCCCCCTGCTTTTTATATGTGCTATAGAACCCCTTTTATGTACAATACGCCGGGATAAGCAAATATGTGGAGTACCCTTACCCGGAGGGAACGGTCTACAAGTTAAAGTTGTAAGCTATATGGATGATGTAGCAGTGTTTGGATGTGATGTACCTTCAATACAAAAAACGATAAGCCAAATTCAGTCTTTTTGTACAGTTTCCGGTTTTAAAATTAATCTTACTAAATGTAATATTTTAAATGTCGGGGGGATGAGTTTACATGATGTACCAATTGCAGTTACAGATTCCATTACTATTTTAGGTGTTTCTTTTAATGAATCTAATAATGGTTTTAATAGCTGGGATGCGGCAGCACAGAAAATTAATCAGAAAATCTGCATGTGGAATATGAGAAAGCTGTCAATGGAAGGTAAAGTTCTGATTGTAAAAATGGTGATATTACCTATCCTGTTATATCTTAGTTTGGTGTTCCCCCCTCCTACAAATTTGTTGAAACGAATTACAAAAGTATGTTTTACCTTTTTTTGGGGCTCAAAAATGGAGAAACTCAAAAGAGAAATTGTGACAAAGCCAAAGGTTAAAGGTGGGAAAGATTTCCCTGTTTTAGATAAGTTTCTTTTAATACATTTTTTCTGTTTCTGTTTTAAAACCCTTTTTAAAGATAATTACCTTTCCTATTTTATGCGTTTTAACACTGGTTTTCTCATGAGAAGGTTTGGTTGGTTTGAAACGGTTTTATCCTCTCCTTATGCTTTTAACCTACCTGCACATTATGAGATTTTAAAGAAAATTATTCTTGATTTTAATTTGAATAAGAAACAGACAGGGGATCTATGTAACAGCAAGACACTACTCAAACAAATTAGTACTGATGTGACGTTGTGTGATATTGAACGTTATGATGATGACAAAACTGTACACATATGGAAAATGATTAACGCCCCTTATCTTTTTAATGTACAGAAAGACATGTCTTGGAGCTGCGCTCACCACTGTCTTCCTTGCCGGGCATTCCAGTACAGAAGAGGTTTTGTGAGGTCTGCCATCTGCCCAAGAGAAGGTTGTCAAGAAGAAGAGACAGTGAAGCATCTTTTATGGACTTGTGCTTTTGCTAAAGAGTTCTGGAGAAGATTAATCCCCCTGCTGGAGAAAATGGTGGACCTCAAGGACTTTAATTTTGCATCAGTGTTATATGGTCTTCTGGAATGCCCAACAATGGACCAAAAAATAATGGCGTGGAAGACAGTGAATTGTGCCAAGATAGCGCTCTGGAATGCTAGAAATATTGCTGTTTTTAAACATGAAATGTTACCAGTAGATGATGTTTTAGCCTTTTGTAAAAGTGAAATGTACATATACTATTTATTGGACAGGAAAAAGAATGTAACATTGGCAGGCAAATGGCTTTTTAACCTATGGAATATTTGAAGTCTTGTAAAATTTGCTGTGATGGAATTTTTATTTTTCTTTGAAGTCCCGAAAGTGTAATGTGGATGTAATGGTTTTATTTCTGTAATTTGTTAAATTTTAAATAAACGGTTTTTATCCCCATGTGGGGGATAGCCAAATTAAAAAAAAAAAAATCTGTTCTTATCAGTTTAATATCTGATACGTCCCCTATCTGGGGACCATATATTAAATGGATTTTTAGAACAGGGAGATGGAAAAAGAGCTTGCTCTGTCCACTCCACGCATTGACCTGGTATTGCAGTATCTCCAGGACCGGTGCACCCCTTCTTTAATGCAGTTTCTAAAATCAGAAAGTATTGAATTCAATGTTTTTTGTTCATTTTGCTTGTTTGTCGGATTTTGGGATGGACTCTTTGGCTTTGCTTTTCTTCTCCTCATTGGATTTTTCATGTTCAAAGTTGCAGAAGCCAGATGACAAGCTCATTTTGGTTCAACTTCAGCAACTGTGCATTGCATTGCCATGTAATGTAACGCAATGCTATCTTTCTAGCTCTCCCTCTTTACTTCCTTTTGGATAAACAGACATATTAGGCAAGCATTTTGGAGCTTTCACCTAAATAACTACAGGTGGTGAGATAAGCTGCACAATATAATTGACCTTTCAGTATATTGTTGCACACACACCATCTATTTAGCAAATGCCCTTGTTATCAACAGCAGCCTTTTAAACTCACCTGAGCTAACAGGTATGTGCGCTGGTTACTCTGCTGCGCTTAAAATTTCTTTTTTGGTTTGCTACAATGCCTTTTCTGAAATGTTGTCTCCCTCTGCTGGAACACTGACTTCTTTCAATTAATGCCTGCAGACTATAAAAGAGAACCCAACCCAAAAAGTTTGGTTGATTAGTCTGTGGCATTCTGTTAAACTGTTGCTTATGGCGGTCTCTGTGAGCTTCTCAGCGACATTCAGCCAGCCAGGTATCCTGCCTGCAGTAGATGGAATGTGGCAATGGAACGCTGGCTGCGCGTGTCATAATAGGCTCTGAGCCTTTATATACCTGCGCACAGCAGCAGCCACCTTCAGTCTGCTGCTGGACAGCCAGCAGCAGCAGGAGAGGTAAGTAATCAGCAGCCCTTCTGCTAAGGGTAGACAGCTGCTCGTTCCACCCCACCCCCCGCCTTAATTGGTACTCCTCCCTTCCAACGGTGTTGAGGCGGGTGGGAACAGCAGGGGGTGAAGGTGCTGTGTTTAAAGAGGTGGAGTTATGCAGATCTAAAACGCATGGATTGCAGCAGCAGCAAGCCGAAAAGTGCAGGCATGTAAGGGATCTAGAGGTTGACAACATGTCTTCTTAACGGGAGTCCAGGAGCTCATCTCCACAAATGGACTCTTCAGGATCCTTGGGTGGCTCCGTAGTTTGAAACCAATTCTGGTTATCGCTTCTCGGCCTTTTGGCTAAGATCAAGTGTAGTATCTGTTCTTATCAGTTTAATATCTGATACGTCCCCTATCTGGGGACCATATATTAAATGGATTTTTAGAACAGGGAGATGGAAAAAGAGCTTGCTCTGTCCACTCCACGCATTGACCTGGTATTGCAGTATCTCCAGGACCGGTGCACCCCTTCTTTAATGCAGTTTCTAAAATCAGAAAGTATTGAATTCAATGTTTTTTGTTCATTTTGCTTGTTTGTCGGATTTTGGGATGGACTCTTTGGCTTTGCTTTTCTTCTCCTCATTGGATTTTTCATGTTCAAAGTTGCAGAAGCCAGATGACAAGCTCATTTTGGTTCAACTTCAGCAACTGTGCATTGCATTGCCATGTAATGTAACGCAATGCTATCTTTCTAGCTCTCCCTCTTTACTTCCTTTTGGATAAACAGACATATTAGGCAAGCATTTTGGAGCTTTCACCTAAATAACTACAGGTGGTGAGACAAGCTGCACAATATAATTGACCTTTCAGTATATTGTTGCACACACACCATCTATTTAGCAAATGCCCTTGTTATCAACAGCAGCCTTTTAAACTCACCTGAGCTAACAGGTATGTGCGCTGGTTACTCTGCTGCGCTTAAAATTTCTTTTTTGGTTTGCTACAATGCCTTTTCTGAAACGTTGTCTCCCTCTGCTGGAACACTGACTTCTTTCATTTAATAACCAACATCTGTCACAAAATTAATATAGTCACTCCAAACAATTAATATACTAACACACATAATCCCTTAAGGCCAGAAAACAGGGATTAATTGGAGACACAACACAATTGAAAGGTAAAAAAACATATTTTATTAATCAATTCATTAAAATTAGTGTACTTACACACATATATTTAAAAATTAAGCAGGAAAATGAATTTATCAGCAAAGCAGGGACAAATATGTGGGTCTCAAACCAAAGGCTAGCTATATAGGCTAGGCAGACTAAAGACATATATTCAAAGATATTAAAGGTATCTTTCTACAGCCCAAGTGATGGACCAAAATACACAAAGTGCTAGCACTCAATATATATATATATATAGGTCTCCAGGCAAGGGCTAGTAATATTAAACAGGCAAACTAGAGATATATATTCAAAAATAGGATATTATTCTATAGCCCAAAATAATGGACTCGTATATATAAAGTGCTAGTGCCCAGTGTATGTTCATCATAGTATTGCACATAAAGTTACCACATATACTTATTGATCGGTCAGTATGAATAAAACTACCTATTGATATAGTCCACCCTCTTAATGAATATATTGCC
This sequence comes from Phyllobates terribilis, assembly GCF_046119375.1. Lineage (NCBI taxonomy): Eukaryota > Metazoa > Chordata > Amphibia > Anura > Dendrobatidae > Phyllobates > Phyllobates terribilis. The sequence continues at coordinate 1,812,105 of NW_027363102.1, read as the reverse complement.
AACAATAAGGTCCTAGTTAATGGAAAGTTATTGGAAAGCCCACAATCATATCAATATGAATAGAAATGATATAGTCCACCCTTTTGACAGATATATTGCCAACATGAAGGTCCTAATTAATAGAAAGCCCACAATCATGTGGATTCAAAACCGGCAAAACACCGGGACCATAGTAAGGCATAAAAAGCAAGGAGACATTACCTATCGCCAAATGGAGAGAGAACCTATGACCCACAGTTCCTGCTGCTGCACCCCGAAGACGCCGTTTCGCCACGCTTCTTCCAGGGGGCGTTCACTACTCAGGTAAAGCTGCTCCTTTAAATAGTGCCTGTGACCAATGGGATCCCCGTTCGCCCATGTCAAAGGGTGATGCGGGCGCATGGAGCGCCGTTCAGCTCTACGTAATGAAAAGTGACTTCCGGTTCCGGCGCTTGGAACGCAAGCGTGGAACGCATTGCCTTCCGCCATGCGCCGATCCGGAAGTCAACGAGAGCTGACAGCTGCGCATGCGCACCCACCCCGCCGGGCTACATGGGGACAGACCAATATACACGGCATATACCGACCCGGTAATGATAAAAAAGGGGAATATAGAGGATATCCCGGGCTCCATCCACCATCCGAAATGGGAAGAAATGAAAGAGATTATATATGTATACATACATGCATACAGATTAGTATATACATATGCATGTTATGCACAAACATAGAGGACGCCCTTATATCCATAGGACCCATATAAACAAGGGGTAAATTGCCATTCTAAGGGAAAGGAAGACAAAAGAACGAGGAAAAGGGGGGAAAAAAGAGAAGAAAAGAGAAGAAAAAAAAGGGAGAAATGAACCCCCCCCTCTCTTCTCTCCCCCCCCCCCCCCCCTCCAAAACACAAACACAAAAAGGTACATTTATGTTTTTTACAGGATTGGGATATAATTCAACATGTATAGATATCAATGCACATCAAAACATATATAGATGTACTTCATCCATTCTGTAGCACATAGGTCTCATCCAGAGTTGACGTCCTTTTCTATTCAACTTTTGTGTGGTCCCAGGGAAAATAGAAATCCCCTTTTGTACTGTAAAATCACAACCTCGGAACCCGTCCATGGATCATAGATCATCCAAAGGCATCCGGCCACGTCAGTATACTAAGGAGCAATAAAAACACTATCAATGTACAAAATATACACATTAAAACCCGGAGTTAAAAACATATACAGCTATCCGGAAGGTACCCTACAAAAAGGCGGCAAAGCCCAAATTTTCATTTAAACCCTGTGGAGAGATTGTACCCAATCTATATATCCATTTGCTCTCAATTTGAGCTAAAATCCTCCCCAGGTCCCCTCCCCTAGGTCCCAATGTAACCTGATCGATAGCCTTAATCACTAAACCCTCCGTTCTACAGTTATGAAATTCCTTAAAGTGTCTAGGTATAGTTTTTAACATTTTGACATCATTTGCAGTTGCCGCTTTTTCGATATCTCTGACATGTTCGCGAACACGCACCTTTAATTCTCTTGTCGTTAGACCAATATAGATCTTTCCACATGGGCACTCCGCATGGTAGATCACACCCTTTGAAGTACAAGTAAGATGCTTCCTTATTTGATAAATTCTGGATGAGTCATAATTCGAAAAAGTTTTGCTTTTCTTCAAATTCTTGCAGGCCTTGCAAAAGCTACAGGGAAAGAAGCCCATCATAATATTGGCCGATGTATTCTTCAAGGTACTAGTTGGCTCGTAATGACTGTGAACTAGGGCATCTTTAAGGTTCTTGGATCTTTTGGCCACTAGGGAGGGTTTTTGCGGGAGGATCTGTTTCAATATTGGATCCATCATCAGTATTTTCCAATGTTTGTATATAATATTGGAAACTTCTTTCCACTGTTTGTTGTAGGTAGTAATAAGTCTGATTTGATTGTTGGATGTTTGTTTTTCCTTTCTATTCTTCCCAAATAGTAAATCTTGTCTTGGCGTATAGTATGCCTTTCTAAATCCCCTCCGTATACAACGTCTGCTGTATCCTCTTTCCTCAAATCTATCAGCTAAATCTTCAGCTTGCATCATAAAAGTATCGTCACCTGAGCAGATCTTCCTTGTTCTCAGGAACTGGCCAATGGGTATTCCCTTAATTGTAGAAGGAATATGTGACGATGAGGCATGTAGCAGAGTGTTGGTGGAGGTGACTTTACGAAAGACATCGGTGATGATGCGTCCATCCGGGAGGGTCCCAATGCAGACATCCAAGAAGTCCAGCTGTCTACCATATTTATATGTCAGCTTAATGTTCAAAGAATTATCATTAAGATTAGTCATAAAATCTTCGAGTTCGGCTATGGGGCCCTCCCAGATGAACCAAGCACCATCGATGTAACGCATCCAACCGTGTACATTCTCTATGCCCAAAGTTGGTTCAACTTGAAAAATTTGACGTTCCCAAGCTCCTAGAAACAAATTTGCATATGAGGGGGCACAGGCCGCCCCCATAGCTGTACCCTGTATCTGTAGATACACCCTGTCATTAAACATGAACGCATTATGTTCCAAGATGAATTCCAAGAGGATAATCAGGAGTTCAATCAAGGGAGGTTCCAGTCCGCTTGATTCCAGAAACCATTTGACCGCCTGAATGCCATCTGTATGCTTTATAGATGAGTAAAGGGCTTCCACGTCGGCTGTTACCATTGTCATATTATCCTCTAATTGAAGATCACTTAGTCGCTGTAAAGCCGACGTTGTGTCCTGAATAAAAGAGGGCAAATTGCGAACTAAGGGTTTAAGATAATGATCGATAACACAACACACAATTTCACAGAGACCTCCATTACCGGATACAATAGGCCTTCCGGGAGGGTCAAGATGGTTTTTGTGTAGCTTAGGTAATAAGTAGAACATAGGTAATTTAGGATTTAAATTTAATATAGTGTCTAGGAATCTCTTGGGAATAATGTCCTGTTCATATGCTTTTGTCAGGATATCTACTAGTTGGTCATGGAATTCCTTCATAGGGTTCCGAGGGAGTTTCCTATAGCAGGTAGTTATGTCCAGAATCTTATAAGCTTGTTTTTCGTACAAATAATTTGGCCATAATACCAAATTCCCCCCCTTATCTGCAGGTTTTATAGTAATGCCCTTTAGTGATTGTAGTTCCTGAAGAGCTATCCTTTCCTCATGTGATAGATTGGACATCCATTTTGGACTCGAAGGGAGTTGCTCAATCTCTGCGACAACCATTCTTGTGAAGATATCCACAGAGGCACATGATCCTAACGGGGGAAAAGTTTTAGAAACTTTAGTCAAGTTTAAGGGAAACTTACCAATATTGGGGGTTTGTTGCTCCTCAGACAATTCTTCCAGAATCTGTAGTGCTTCCTGTTCCTGAACGGTAGGGGATGTTTGATTATTACCTGTTCGGTGGTGGAACTTTTTTAAAAGAATTTTCCTAGCAAATAGATGTACATCTTTCACCACCTCGAACTTATCTAAGGGACAGGAGGGGGAGAATGTTAGCCCTCTCTCAAGTACACGGCGCTGGGGTTCGGTAATCACATGATCTGATAAATTAATTACCTTCATTTGATCATTCTTTTTCTTATTTCCTTTGCGGGAAAAAATATCCGGGTACCTCCTAGTTCCATTAAGGCCAGCTCTGGTTCTTGGATATACAGCCCCTGTACTCTCAGACTCACTACAAGATGTACTTCCTTCCGAACCGGGAATTTGATTTTCCACCGATTGATTGGTCAGGTTAGTGTACTTGGATTTTCTAGGGTTTTGCCATTTGAAAATTTTGTCATTTTCGTAATCTCTCACATCTCTTTGGTATTTCTTAGATTTTATTGCACTTATATCATTTTCCCATTTGTCCATTTCCTTTTCAATATTTTTCAAATATAGATCAAGTTTTTCTCTTGAGAGGTCTCTATGAAGAGATCTATGAATTTCATCAATTTCTTTGTCAAGTATATTCAAGGACCGTGTGTTTTTCTCTATGATAATATTGATGAATTCTAGGGAACAAGTATGAGCAGCCATTTTCCATCTCTTGATTAATTCAATATCATCCAAGTCAAAGGATGGATATACTTGGACCCTCAGGCCCCGTGGTATAATTTTTTGTTCAAGATAGTTTTCTAGGGAAATCTTGTTCCACCACAATTTCGTCTTTTTCTGTACTGCATTTTTATATTGTGCAATAAAATCTTTATTTTCTTGGGAAACCTCCTGGGAAGTATATGTATTTCCCTGCTTAAATAGATCAGTGGCTTTAGACCGCCACGAGGTCTCTTTAGCCTTGAAATCCATCAAACTAGATTATAGTGACACTCTGTTAATAAACAGAAAAATGATAACCAACATCTGTCACAAAATGAATATAGTCACTCCAAACAATTAATATACTAACACACATAATCCCTTAAGGCCAGAAAACAGGGATTAATTGGAGACACAACACAATTGAAAGGTAAAAAAACATATTTTATTAATCAATTCATTAAAATTAGTGTACTTACACACATATATTTAAAAATTAAGCAGGAAAATGAATTTATCAGCAAAGCAGGGACAAATATGTGGGTCTCAAACCAAAGGCTAGCTATATAGGCTAGGCAGACTAAAGACATATATTCAAAGATATTAAAGGTATCTTTCTACAGCCCAAGTGATGGACCAAAATACACAAAGTGCTAGCACTCAATATATATATATATATAGGTCTCCAGGCAAGGGCTAGTAATATTAAACAGGCAAACTAGAGATATATATTCAAAAATAGGATATTATTCTATAGCCCAAAATAATGGACTCGTATATATAAAGTGCTAGTGCCCAGTGTATGTTCATCATAGTATTGCACATAAAGTTACCACATATACTTATTGATCGGTCAGTATGAATAAAACTACCTATTGATATAGTCCACCCTCTTAATGAATATATTGCCAACATTAAGGTCCTAGTTAATGGAAAGTTATTGGAAAGCCCACAATCATATCAATATGAATAGAAATGATATAGTCCACCCTTTTGACAGATATATTGCCAACATGAAGCTGTCAGCTCTCGTTGACTTCCGGATCGGCGCATGGCGGAAGGCAATGCGTTCCACGCTTGCGTTCCAAGCGCCGGAACCGGAAGTCAATTTTCATTACGTAGAGCTGAACGGCGCTCCATGCGCCCGCATCACCCTTTGACATGGGCGAACGGGGATCCCATTGGTCACAGGCACTATTTAAAGGAGCAGCTTTACCTGAGTAGTGAACGCCCCCTGGAAGAAGCGTGGCGAAACGGCGTCGTCGGGGTGCAGCAGCAGGAACTGTGGGTCATAGGTTCTCTCTCCATTTGGCGATAGGTAATGTCTCCTTGCTTTTTATGCCTTACTATGGTCCCGGTGTTTTGCCGGTTTTGAATCCACATGATTGTGGGCTTTCTATTAATTAGGACCTTCATGTTGGCAATATATCTGTCAAAAGGGTGGACTATATCATTTCTATTCATATTGATATGATTGTGGGCTTTCCAATAACTTTCCATTAACTAGGACCTTAATGTTGGCAATATATTCATTAAGAGGGTGGACTATATCAATAGGTAGTTTTATTCATACTGACCGATCAATAAGTATATGTGGTAACTTTATGTGCAATACTATGATGAACATACACTGGGCACTAGCACTTTATATATACGAGTCCATTATTTTGGGCTATAGAATAATATCCTATTTTTGAATATATATCTCTAGTTTGCCTGTTTAATATTACTAGCCCTTGCCTGGAGACCTATATATATATATATATTGAGTGCTAGCACTTTGTGTATTTTGGTCCATCACTTGGGCTGTAGAAAGATACCTTTAATATCTTTGAATATATGTCTTTAGTCTGCCTAGCCTATATAGCTAGCCTTTGGTTTGAGACCCACATATTTGTCCCTGCTTTGCTGATAAATTCATTTTCCTGCTTAATTTTTAAATATATGTGTGTAAGTACACTAATTTTAATGAATTGATTAATAAAATATGTTTTTTTACCTTTCAATTGTGTTGTGTCTCCAATTAATCCCTGTTTTCTGGCCTTAAGGGATTATGTGTGTTAGTATATTAATTGTTTGGAGTGACTATATTCATTTTGTGACAGATGTTGGTTATCATTTTTCTGTTTATTAACAGAGTGTCACTATAATCTAGTTTGATGGATTTCAAGGCTAAAGAGACCTCGTGGCGGTCTAAAGCCACTGATCTATTTAAGCAGGGAAATACATATACTTCCCAGGAGGTTTCCCAAGAAAATAAAGATTTTATTGCACAATATAAAAATGCAGTACAGAAAAAGACGAAATTGTGGTGGAACAAGATTTCCCTAGAAAACTATCTTGAACAAAAAATTATACCACGGGGCCTGAGGGTCCAAGTATATCCATCCTTTGACTTGGATGATATTGAATTAATCAAGAGATGGAAAATGGCTGCTCATACTTGTTCCCTAGAATTCATCAATATTATCATAGAGAAAAACACACGGTCCTTGAATATACTTGACAAAGAAATTGATGAAATTCATAGATCTCTTCATAGAGACCTCTCAAGAGAAAAACTTGATCTATATTTGAAAAATATTGAAAAGGAAATGGACAAATGGGAAAATGATATAAGTGCAATAAAATCTAAGAAATACCAAAGAGATGTGAGAGATTACGAAAATGACAAAATTTTCAAATGGCAAAACCCTAGAAAATCCAAGTACACTAACCTGACCAATCAATCGGTGGAAAATCAAATTCCCGGTTCGGAAGGAAGTACATCTTGTAGTGAGTCTGAGAGTACAGGGGCTGTATATCCAAGAACCAGAGCTGGCCTTAATGGAACTAGGAGGTACCCGGATATTTTTTCCCGCAAAGGAAATAAGAAAAAGAATGATCAAATGAAGGTAATTAATTTATCAGATCATGTGATTACCGAACCCCAGCGCCGTGTACTTGAGAGAGGGCTAACATTCTCCCCCTCCTGTCCCTTAGATAAGTTCGAGGTGGTGAAAGATGTACATCTATTTGCTAGGAAAATTCTTTTAAAAAAGTTCCACCACCGAACAGGTAATAATCAAACATCCCCTACCGTTCAGGAACAGGAAGCACTACAGATTCTGGAAGAATTGTCTGAGGAGCAACAAACCCCCAATATTGGTAAGTTTCCCTTAAACTTGACTAAAGTTTCTAAAACTTTTCCCCCGTTAGGATCATGTGCCTCTGTGGATATCTTCACAAGAATGGTTGTCGCAGAGATTGAGCAACTCCCTTCGAGTCCAAAATGGATGTCCAATCTATCACATGAGGAAAGGATAGCTCTTCAGGAACTACAATCACTAAAGGGCATTACTATAAAACCTGCAGATAAGGGGGGGAATTTGGTATTATGGCCAAATTATTTGTACGAAAAACAAGCTTATAAGATTCTGGACATAACTACCTGCTATAGGAAACTCCCTCGGAACCCTATGAAGGAATTCCATGACCAACTAGTAGATATCCTGACAAAAGCATATGAACAGGACATTATTCCCAAGAGATTCCTAGACACTATATTAAATTTAAATCCTAAATTACCTACGTTCTACTTATTACCTAAGCTACACAAAAACCATCTTGACCCTCCCGGAAGGCCTATTGTATCCGGTAATGGAGGTCTCTGTGAAATTGTGTGTTGTGTTATCGATCATTATCTTAAACCCTTAGTTCGCAATTTGCCCTCTTTTATTCAGGACACAACGTCGGCTTTACAGCGACTAAGTGATCTTCAATTAGAGGATAATATGACAATGGTAACAGCCGACGTGGAAGCCCTTTACTCATCTATAAAGCATACAGATGGCATTCAGGCGGTCAAATGGTTTCTGGAATCGAGCGGACTGGAACCTCCCTTGATTGAACTCCTGATTATCCTCTTGGAATTCATCTTGGAACATAATGCGTTCATGTTTAATGACAGGGTGTATCTACAGATACAGGGTACAGCTATGGGGGCGGCCTGTGCCCCTCATATGCAAATTTGTTTCTAGGAGCTTGGGAACGTCAAAAAATTTTTCAAGTTGAACCAACTTTGGGCATAGAGAATGTACACGGTTGGATGCGTTACATCGATGATGTTTGGTTCATCTGGGAGGGTCCCATAGCCGAACTCGAAGATTTTATGACTAATCTTAATGATAATTCTTTGAACATTAAGCTGACATATAAATATGGTAGACAGCTGGACTTCTTGGATGTCTGCATTGGGACCCTCCCGGATGGACGCATCATCACCGATGTCTTTCGTAAAGTCACCTCCACCAACACTCTGCTACATGCCTCATCGTCACATATTCCTTCTACAATTAAGGGAATACCCATTGGCCAGTTCCTGAGAACAAGGAAGATCTGCTCAGGTGACGATACTTTTATGATGCAAGCTGAAGATTTAGCTGATAGATTTGAGGAAAGAGGATACAGCAGACGTTGTATACGGAGGGGATTTAGAAAGGCATACTATACGCCAAGACAAGATTTACTATTTGGGAAGAATAGAAAGGAAAAACAAACATCCAACAATCAAATCAGACTTATTACTACCTACAACAAACAGTGGAAAGAAGTTTCCAATATTATATACAAACATTGGAAAATACTGATGATGGATCCAATATTGAAACAGATCCTCCCGCAAAAACCCTCCCTAGTGGCCAAAAGATCCAAGAACCTTAAAGATGCCCTAGTTCACAGTCATTACGAGCCAACTAGTACCTTGAAGAATACATCGGCCAATATTATGATGGGCTTCTTTCCCTGTAGCTTTTGCAAGGCCTGCAAGAATTTGAAGAAAAGCAAAACTTTTTCGAATTATGACTCATCCAGAATTTATCAAATAAGGAAGCATCTTACTTGTACTTCAAAGGGTGTGATCTACCATGCGGAGTGCCCATGTGGAAAGATCTATATTGGTCTAACGACAAGAGAATTAAAGGTGCGTGTTCGCGAACATGTCAGAGATATCGAAAAAGCGGCAACTGCAAATGATGTCAAAATGTTAAAAACTATACCTAGACACTTTAAGGAATTTCATAACTGTAGAACGGAGGGTTTAGTGATTAAGGCTATCGATCAGGTTACATTGGGACCTAGGGGAGGGGACCTGGGGAGGATTTTAGCTCAAATTGAGAGCAAATGGATATATAGATTGGGTACAATCTCTCCACAGGGTTTAAATGAAAATTTGGGCTTTGCCGCCTTTTTGTAGGGTACCTTCCGGATAGCTGTATATGTTTTTAACTCCGGGTTTTAATGTGTATATTTTGTACATTGATAGTGTTTTTATTGCTCCTTAGTATACTGACGTGGCCGGATGCCTTTGGATGATCTATGATCCATGGACGGGTTCCGAGGTTGTGATTTTACAGTACAAAAGGGGATTTCTATTTTCCCTGGGACCACACAAAAGTTGAATAGAAAAGGACGTCAACTCTGGATGAGACCTATGTGCTACAGAATGGATGAAGTACATCTATATATGTTTTGATGTGCATTGATATCTATACATGTTGAATTATATCCCAATCCTGTAAAAAACATAAATGTACCTTTTTGTGTTTGTGTTTTGGGGGGGGGGGGAAGAGAAGAGAGGGGGGGGTTCATTTCTCCCTTTTTTTTCTTCTCTTTTCTTCTCTTTTTTCCCCCCTTTTCCTCGTTCTTTTGTCTTCCTTTCCCTTAGAATGGCAATTTACCCCTTGTTTATATGGGTCCTATGGATATAAGGGCGTCCTCTATGTTTGTGCATAACATGCATATGTATATACTAATCTGTATGCATGTATGTATACATATATAATCTCTTTCATTTCTTCCCATTTCGGATGGTGGATGGAGCCCGGGATATCCTCTATATTCCCCTTTTTTATCATTACCGGGTCGGTATATGCCGTGTATATTGGTCTGTCCCCATGTAGCCCGGCGGGGTGGGTGCGCATGCGCAGCTGTCAGCTCTCGTTGACTTCCGGATCGGCGCATGGCGGAAGGCAATGCGTTCCACGCTTGCGTTCCAAGCGCCGGAACCGGAAGTCACTTTTCATTACGTAGAGCTGAACGGCGCTCCATGCGCCCGCATCACCCTTTGACATGGGCGAACGGGGATCCCATTGGTCACAGGCACTATTTAAAGGAGCAGCTTTACCTGAGTAGTGAACGCCCCCTGGAAGAAGCGTGGCGAAACGGCGTCGTCGGGGTGCAGCAGCAGGAACTGTGGGTCATAGGTTCTCTCTCCATTTGGCGATAGGTAATGTCTCCTTGCTTTTTATGCCTTACTATGGTCCCGGTGTTTTGCCGGTTTTGAATCCACATGATTGTGGGCTTTCTATTAATTAGGACCTTCATGTTGGCAATATATCTGTCAAAAGGGTGGACTATATCATTTCTATTCATATTGATATGATTGTCGGCTTTCCAATAACTTTCCATTAACTAGGACCTTAATGTTGGCAATATATTCATTAAGAGGGTGGACTATATCAATAGGTAGTTTTATTCATACTGACCGATCAATAAGTATATGTGGTAACTTTATGTGCAATACTATGATGAACATACACTGGGCACTAGCACTTTATATATACGAGTCCATTATTTTGGGCTATAGAATAATATCCTATTTTTGAATATATATCTCTAGTTTGCCTGTTTAACCCCTTACTTACCGGGGACGTATTAGTACGCATATCTGCGTACCGCCGGTTCAGTGAGGGCTCCGGCGCTGAGCCCTCACTGAACAGAGCACATGTCAGCTGATTCTTACAGCTGACATGTGCCCGCAACAGCCGCGGGTGGAATCGCGATCCACCCGCGGCTGTTAACCAGTTAAATGCTGCTGTCAATCTCCGACAGCAGCATTTAACGCGCGCTTCCGGGTAGCGCGTCATAAGCCCCGCCCACCGGCGACCCCGTCACGTGATCGCGGGTCGCCGATGGGCGTGCATGACAACCCAGGGTCTGCAGCAGACGCCTGTGGTTGTCATGATCTTGTCACTATGAGCGCCACCTAGTGGTCGGCGCTCATAGCACAGGACCATTTCTGCTGCATGCAGGGGATCTGCTGGTCCCCTGTATGTAGCAGGGGCGATCGGACAGTTGCTGCTTCTAGTCTCCTATGGAGACTATAGAAGCATGCAAAAAGTAAAAAAAAAAAGTTTTTAAAAATATAAAAAAAAATAAAAAAATATAAAAGTTTAAATCACCCCCCTTTCGCCCCATTCAAAATAAAATATATAAAAAAAAACCCCACATACACATATTTGGTATCGCCGCGTTCAGAATCGCCCGATCTATCAAAATAAAAAAAGAATTATTCCGATCGGTAAACGGCGTAGCGAGAAAAAAATTCTAAACGCCAGAATTACGTTTTTTGGTCGCCGCAAAATTGCAATAAAATGCAATAACGGGCGATCAAAACATCGGATCTACCCCAAATGTTATCAATATAAACGTCAGCCTGGCACGCAAAAAATAAGCCATCAACCAGCCCCAGATCACGAAAAATGGAGACGCTACGGGTCTTAGAAAATGGCGCTATTTTTTTATTTTTTTTTTTACCAAATTTTGGAATTTTTTTTCACCACTTAAATATAAAAGAACCTATACATGTTTGGTGTCTATGAACTCGTAATGACCTGTAGAATAAGAAGGGAAGGTCAGTTTTAGCATTCAGTGAACATGGTAAAAAAAATAAATAAAAAACAACTGGGGTATTGCACTTTTTTTGCAATTTTACCGCACTTGGAATTTTTTTCCTGTTTTCCCGTACAGGATATGATAAAACTAGTAATGGCGTTGAAAAGTACAACTCGTCCCGCAAAAAATAAGCCCTCACATGGCCATATTGACCAAAAAATAAAAACGCTATGGCTCTGGGAACAAGGGGAGCAAAAACGAAAATGCAAAAACGAAAAATGCTCCGGGGCTTAAGGGGTTAATATTACTAGCCCTTGCCTGGAGACCTATATATATATATATATTGAGTGCTAGCACTTTGTGTATTTTGGTCCATCACTTGGGCTGTAGAAAGATACCTTTAATATCTTT